>NC_091348.1:5783796-5813796 GCF_038502225.1 Cherax quadricarinatus
AACATCTCACTCACTCTCTCATTTGCTCTCTTTTTACATTGCTTCACCACTCTCTTAACCTCTCTCTTTTTCTCCATATACTCTTCCCTCCTTGCATCACTTCTACTTTGTAAAAACTTCTCATATGCTAACTTTTTCTCCCTTACTACTCTCTTTATATTATCATTCCACCAATCGCTCCTCTTCCCTCCCGCACCCACTTTCCTGTAACCACAAACTTCTGCTGAACACTCTAACACTACATTTTTAAACCTACCCCATACCTCTTCGACCCCATTGCCTATGCTCTCATTAGCCCATCTATCCTCCAATAGCTGTTTATATCTTTCCCTAACTGCCTCCTCTTTTAGTTTATAAACCTTCACCTCTCTCTTCCCTGATGCTTCTATTCTCCTTGTATCCCATCTACCTTTTACTCTCAGTGTAGCTACAACTAGAAAGTGATCTGATATATCTGTGGCCCCTCTATAAACATGTACATCCTGAAGTCTACTCAACAGTCTTTTATCTACCAATACATAATCCAACAAACTACTGTCATTTCGCCCTACATCATATCTTGTATACTTATTTATCCTCTTTTTCTTAAAATATGTATTACCTATAACTAAACCCCTTTCTATACAAAGTTCAATCAAAGGGCTCCATTATCATTTACACCTGGCACCCCAAACTTACCTACCACACCCTCTCTAAAAGTTTCTCCTACTTTAGCATTCAGGTCCCCTACCACAATTACTCTCTCACTTGGTTCAAAGGCTCCTATACATTCACTTAACATCTCCCAAAATCTCTCTCTCTCCTCTGCATTCCTCTCTTCTCCAGGTGCATACACGCTTATTATGACCCACTTCTCGCATCCAACCTTTACTTTAATCCACATAATTCTTGCATTTACACATTCATATTCTCTTTTCTCCTTCCATAACTGATCATTCAACATTACTGCTACCAGTTCCTTTGCTCTAACTCTCTCAGATTCTCCAGATTTAATCCCATTTATTTCCCCCCACCGAAACTCCCCTACCCCCTTCAGCTTTGTTTCGCTTAGGGCCAGGACATCCAACTTCTTTTCATTCATAACATCAGCAATCATCTGTTTCTTGTCATCCGCACTACATCCACGCACATTTAAGCATCCCAGTTTTATAAAGTTTTTCTTCTTCTCTTTTTTAGTAAATGTCTACAGGAGAAGGGGTTACTAGCCCACTGCTCCCGGCATTTTAGTCGCCTCATACGACACGCATGGCTTACAGAGGAAAGATTCTTTTCCACTTCCCCATGGACAATAGAACAGAAATGGAAGCTGAAAATGCTGATGAGTCACAGGGATGTTAGTATTTCTTCAACCTCAAAATTGTCAAGAGGTGGAACAATCTGGAGAGTGAAGCTTTAAGAGGTATGATAAGGCTCTTAATTTAAGCTAGAAGAGATGGATCTAGTAGTAACCAGCAAAGCGGCAGTGGAAGGAGCTGTGGATTGACTCCTGCAACCATATCTAAATGAGTACTTATAAGTGAGTATACACACAAACATAAAAAAGTGACTCCTACTGTCTTAGTAATGTTCACTCAATTATACAGCAAACTTGACATTTAACTAAATATTTAGTAGTTTTATTAAACTGATGACTAGCTAGCATCATTCACAAATACAAAAACTACCATGGAGAGGAGGAAGGGGGAGGGAGAAAGGCCTTCCTAAATTACTGGTTCCTTTAAACTACATTTGCACTGCCTCTCACCAGGTATACTATGCATCATTCCTCTTAGCTGGTAATAAAGTAAGAGGTTAACAAATAAATAATCCAAGAATTAGAAGATGCACAGTGATGAATGATTTGGAAAGGGCAATGATAAAAATGTACATACAGAAGCAGAATTAGAGCAATTGTGTAGTGAAGAGTTTGATGAAGAAAGTGTTAGAAGTGGTACAACACAACTCCACTCACTTGGAGGCAGCAAGCACAGCAGCGTCCTCATCAGTGAGTCCAGGATAGTTCTTAACCTCCTTGATGAAAGCAACCAACCCATCACGATCCAGACGACCATCTTTGAAATACTGCTGCTGTCTCAGGAACTTGTCCGCTGAAGAACAAGAGAGACAACTTTACCATGTACGTATATAATAAAGTATGTATTTGTCAGTGAATCAGTTGATGGATAATACTGTATAAAATTTACTGTATTATCCTACAGTGACTGGGAAATTGAAGATAATTTTTCATATAGCATTATTTGTTAAATGTTTTACTTTGAGAGGCAGAAACTTTTAAACTCAAAATTTTCCATGAAACTGCATCGAAAAGCTTTTTATGAACAAGTAAAAGCAGAAATTAGAACAACAACATTTGGAGTACCACAATTAAAGCATCTAAATAAACTTATGTACATATGTAGATGAGCAAAAAAAAATTTTATGACAGAAAAAATCTGAAAATAACACTAGGTATTGAAAAATTACAACACAACACTTAATTTCACCATAAAAGCATCACATTTACCTATAACAAGCCATACATATTTGTTCTCAAGAAATATGTGAAAGTTTAATGCATTCCATAAAAATCAACATTAGGCATAATATAGTTTGAACTTATATTAGAGCTGGCAATAAAAATTATTTAAAATAAAAATAAAATTCCACTATGTATATGAAATAAAAGACACGACACACTTACGCTATTCACACCACAGTGAATGTACAAATTATTGCAAATGCTTGCAACACTAATAACATCCAGTAAAACAGTCAATGTATAATGAACTGTAATCCAACAATAATTTAACTCAAATGTACCATAAGATAAAAAAAAATACACAGTGAATGTAAAACAATAATTGCACAGTGTTCTCCCCCTCCCTCTCATTCTATATTAACCCTTTGACTGTTTCGGCCGTATATATACGTCTTACGCGCCACTGTTTCAGACGTATTTATACGCGTAAATTCTAGCGGCTACAAATCAAGCGGGAGAAGGCTGGTAGGCCCACATGTGAGAGAATGGGTCTGTGTGGTCAGTGTGCACCACAAAAAAAATCCTGCAGCATGCAGTGCGTAATGAGAAAAAAAAACTGACCGTTTTTTTGTATTAAAACGCCGACTTTGAGGTGTATTTTCTTATAGTATTTATCATTGTATTCTCGTTTTCATGGTCTCACATGATAAAATGGAAAACATATTACAGAAATAGAGATGATTTTGATTAGTTTCACGATGAAAACGACCTTGAAATTGAACTCAAAATAGTGGAAATGTTTGATTTTTACCAATGTTCAGGATTAAGCAAATCACACCTCATGTCCAATACACGTCAAATGGGGAGTCTAATATTCTTTCACTAGTGCACTGATACTATTTATACCAGTTTTACAATAATGCAGTAGTCTGTATAACAGTAAATCTTCTATTTTTTGTACGAATAAAAAATCAAAATAGAAAGCAATAGTAATATAAGAGGGGCCTAGAGACATGACTAATGAACAGAGGATATGTTATTTTAGTTCCAAGAATGTCTACATTGTTTATTCTGGACCCTATTTTGAAATTTGAATCTTTTTTAATTTGCGTGAAATTGGCCAAATTGCCAATTTCTGACCACTTTATTGGGTAGTTCAAATTGGTAAATGGGCAGTTTCTTGTACTCAACTGATAGAAAAAATGGAGCTCTAAAGAAATACCTATAATTTTGGTTAACTGGAACAACAGAATTGGCCAAAAACAGGGCTCAAAGTCGGCGAAATCACCGATGCATATATGTTGCTGAGACCGCTAACTTCGCCAGAGTGTAATTCCATGAGTTTTCGACCAAATTTCGTACTTTTGGTGTCATTATCATTGGGAAAAGATTCTCTATCATTTCATAAAAAAAAAAATTCCAAAAATTTTGCTACATAGAATGACAGTTTCAGAAAGGGGCTTACAACAGTCAAAGGGTTAAACTTGAAAAAAATATCATTCCATATTAAACTGTTGAAAATGTTATCACTCCATATTAAACTGTTGAAAATGTTATTCCATATTAAACCGTTGAAAATGTTATTCTATATTAAACTGTTGAAAATGTTATTCAATACTAAACTGTTACAAAGGTTATATAAAATATTTAAATGCAATGTTACCATGCTATATAGTGCTAAACATCGCACTGAAATAATCTAAACATCCATTATATTATATTTTAAGACAGTTTTTAAATGGCTGAAAGACTCTGCATGACCTGAGGCTTTCCACTAAGTCTGTAATGCATGCCACCTAATTTGATAACAATAGTATTTTATACTGTCTGGAAATGAACAATAATTAAAAAATTTAATTTTAATTACCCTAAATTCAGTTATGAAACAACAAAATAATTTAATGCCAATGTGGGATACATGCAATCCATCCTTGTAAATTTTACTTAAATTTCTCACATACAATTTGAAGCAAATTTGTTGATTTACTTTATTTAAGTTAGGTCTGGTTAGGTTAGAACTCGTGAAATTGTAATAACACAATTGTAAACAAACCTTAGAATCGGTGGAATCTGAACCCATATCAAGAGTCCTAAATTTTAGGACTCGCTTCCCATGGGTTCAAATCCCACCCATTCCGTGGTTTGGTTAGGTTAGATTTAGTTGCACTGGACTGTCATCAATTGATGAAAGTTAATTAATTACAAATAACATTGCAATTCCAGTAAATGAAATATAAAATAAAAGGCAATAAAATATTACGATGCACAAACAGAAAATGGGGATCCACTGTGCACATCAGAAAATAAAATCAGATAATCAGTAAAATATGTACTGATTTACTAAATGGATGAGCTGATTAGTAGTATAGGTACAGTAAACCTTTAATGGAACAAACCAATAGGGAACAGCAGGTGGCCAGAAATGGTGAGCATGGTGGAGTGATGTGAGATTGTTTTACTACGATCACAACAATGATACGAAATTCTGTAACCAGAATCAAATGACCCAGCGGATTTTGTCTTGTATTTCCGAAGTCATTAAATCCAGGTCCATTAAATCAAGGGGTTAACTACATATTGTATTAATTTTAAAGCATACCAATGAAGGACACTTGAAATAAAAAGAGACTACATATACAGGTTTTAGTAATACAGTACTGACTTACATAAAACATAGTTAGCACAAACACTTAACATTCTGCCATTTCATATGTGGCACACAGTAGCTTTTGGTAACCCCCCCACACCACCTCCTAATCACATAATTTCAAATTCTCCGCATAATATTCACACCACACACTGCCCTGAAACATGACATTTCCATTTCCTCAAGCTGTCTTCTCACAGCAATGTTTAAAAACGATACTTTGCATCTATATAATACATCATCTTGATCTCCTGAGATCTTTATCAAATTATAAAGATCTAAGCAGATTGAATAATTTTCCCAGTAAACATTTGTTCTGCAAAGTGTTTTTGGCTTTACAAATGTCAGCAGCATGCCATTTAGGTCCTTCATTCTGCCTTACTGTGACAGTCTGGGCATAGTAGGAGGCCACTATCCTCTGCATTAAATTATATATTAAGTATCTCCTGACACTGCAGGTATTCAAGTATGGTAGCCACTTCATTATTGCATTTCACTATGACAAACCCTTAGGTTATCCATAGATCCATAGATGACGTAATAATTTGCCCACAGTGCACTCCAAACAATGAACAGCAGTAAGCTGAAAACAGCTCTAATTTAATACTTTTAAGGTAAAAGGAAAATCTTGGAATCAAGGACATACCTAGAAAAGATTTTTTTTGAGTATCCATGTTGACACCCAGAGAGGTAAATAAAGTGTGACACCTGACAAAGCTGATGTGACACAGATAGGTGAATATTATTATTGTGGAAATTTTCCAGTTTAATTGTGTATGATTTTGTGATTTATTATACAAAACTGCTAATAAGATTGTGTGGAAATTTGCCTAAACAGGAGGTATAATTTATTTAAGAAGAAACCTCATTAAATTCAATCTCGTCCATCATTTATAAATCATGAGATTAGGTTATAATCCTTAGCTATGTGTTATTACATATTGGAGAGTCAATATGACTTCTGTTCTCTTTGAGAATGCAGGCTTGTTCCTGTTACTGCCTGATAACAAGTGGTTGTGGGAATAGGTAGCTAAATAATTTGACTGACAGACAGGATTCATGATGTCATAAGTAGAAATACTTTTGATGGAAGAAAGATTTATGTCAGAGAGGCACTTATCTGATAGCCAATCATATTTTTTTTTTTTTGTAAAAATTTTTTTCAATTCAAATACAAATACCATTTTCTCCTGTACTTTTTAAGGCTAACATAATGAGATGATATTAGCCATTGCCTTGAGTGTTTTTCTATCCATAAGATGAATAGCCTAAATAAAATCAAAATAATAATGAAGAATTTAATATATGTGCAAATGCAGCCTGAAAACATCCCTGGCTGAGGCTAGATTCCTCAAACAAACACTGCCACCCCCTTATCCTCATCATTTATACAGTAATAACCAATCAGATAATTGCCAAGGCATCTCAGTCCAATGCACAAACACTTATAATTTCCTTATAAATACTTTACAGATTTAAACTGACATTAAATTTGCTATTTAGCTAGAGTATATTAAAATTAAATGTCATATCCAGTAACTTGCCAGGGGAGATTCAAACTTTAGGTAGGACCACATTGTGACTGTCACCTGAACGTGAGTCTGGTTATGTATTATATGGTGAATAGGCATATTTGCATGCCTCCTGAAAATCAGGCATTATGTACACAATTGCAGAGCATGAGCAAAGACTTTTTTTATATATAAAAATTATTAAAGTGATACAGACTCTGAATGGATTGGATAAAGTGTAAACTCAACTTCTTAAGCTCAAATAAGGTTGATTATGTGTCTACTGATCCAGCCATCAAAATGTACAATCCTTGTTTTAAATGATTACCCTCCCACCCCCAGGGAGGGTCCTACCTTTGATGTAGACACACTCTTCTGATTAACAGAAATTAACCTCCTGTGTCAAATATAATTTCAATTATACAATCACTAATCCCCCAATATCTACTAACCCCTACAACTAGCACACCCCCTAACCTTCACACTCTCCTATCCTCGTACATCCCTACTGAAAGCGCTGAATGACACATTATATTACAGTAGACCATCGATTAACAGCAAGTAAATAAAATACCATGTAAAATTATCTGAATTACATAGGAGTAAAAAAAGGGTTACATTCTGCATGCCCCCAAAATGCCAACTAAATTTTTATGGGTCTTGTAATTTGTAAACAAATATGATAATAATGCAATTGTAGTTGGATGTATTGATGTGCTATATTTAATATTATGCTTTTACCTACAAAAGTTATATAAACAGCATTTCTTACCCTAAATTCTGGATGCTGGTATATGAAGATAATTATGAAAAAGTGGAGGGCTGAGGTGAAAGCCTGTAGATTGTTGGCTGAGGCCCTTGTACTGATGTTGATGCAGAGCTGTCATTAGGTAATTGTTGTATGGGAGTACCGAGTATTCTGTAATGCACCTTTGGTCTGTTTTACCCTGCAGTACTTTATGCAGCTAACAGAAAGACATCATCAATTGCTCCAGACCCTACTTCAGAACAGTGCTTCTAGATGTGCCAGGGTCTTGTTCAGTGAAAAAAAAAAAAATCAGCTAGTTTAGCAGAAGCATGGAACTGCTCACAACTGTTTATAGTGTTAACTGTTTTTTCTGCAGGTTCTTCCCCATCTTCCTCTATCTGCCACCCTTGTAGTTGGGCACTAAGCTCTGCCAAAGTTTTCTTTGGACTTCTGTCTTCCTCATCATCTTTTAAAAGTTCACCATCAAAGAACTCACTTGCCAATCTCCTTGCCAGATAAACAATTTCGTGGACCTTGCTCTCAATTGAGGAAAAAACCTGTGAAATTACAGCCTCTCCTCACTTAATGACATAGTTCCATTCCTAAAACAATGTCGGTAAACAAATTCGTCGCTAAGCAAGGAGCATACTATAATAGTAGTGGGTTTGTGTCAACCATCTTTAATAATGTTTTAATGTCACCTTTGCACCATTTATAACATTTTTAGTATATTTTTCAGTGTTTATAGAGTAATAAACAGAATACAGGAAGTCAGCTCTAATACACATAATTTAGGAATGCATACTGGTCAGAGAGCCTGTCATAAGTCCAAATTCACTTTTGATGCAGCTGATAGCATCCTGCAATGTTAAATTTACGACAGAAGTTTAGCACTGTTCCAACAAGTTTCTGCAATACTTTTTGTATGTATGTAGTTGTATTTAATGTTTTAATAACTCCTCAGTCCAGTGGTTGTGTTAAAGATGTGTTTGGTGGCAAAAATCACTTTTTCATGTGGATCCACATCCTCCAAGGGTTCTGGATGAGTATGGGAATTATCAAGAATAAAGTGAGCCATTAATGCAAGGTTCTTGCTGCACAGGTAAAACATGGCTTTGGGAATAAAATGATGCTTAAACCAATCAAGAAATAAGGCTTCTGTCATCCGTGCTAATTGTTTTGACTATTTCAAGTGACAACGCAGTGCTGTCTGTGTCTTTCAAAGTATGAGGCATCTTATTGTAGTAAATAATCATAGGACAACACTTAAAATTGCCTGATGAATTACCACACAGAAGAAAGCTGAAGTAATCCTTTGCTGCTTTGAATCCCAATGAACTTTCCTTTCTCAATGGCATTTTCTTCCCATAAAGACTTGACTCATTAAACACTTGCTGTGGCTCATAGCTACCCTCAGAAATAATTTCCTCTAATTCAGCAGGAAAACTCCCTGCAGCACTTTCATCCAAAAATTTAACACAGTGGAACCTCGGTACACGACCTTAATTCATTCTAGAAGGTTGTTCAAATGCCGCTCCACTTGAGTATCGAACAAGTTCTTCCCAACCAATTTTCTGTTTAGTTGGCTGTTATCACTAATCTTCATAGGCCCCATGGTGACTTATACAAATACAGAAAAACACCAAAAAATGCTTAGAAATACAAAATAGTTTACAGCGAAGTCCTGGCAGGTCGTATTTGTTTGGTCAAGTGCTGAGCTTTGTTTGAGTAGGGAGCTGGTCATATACCGAGATTCCACTGTACGTATTATGCAATTGATTGCACAATTTGAACTTGTGGAACCAGCCAATACTAAACAAGCACTTTTGTTCAAGCCTTCCTTCCTCATCACACACTATTTTATAGCACTCTAAGCCTTTTGTCTTTATGATCACACTGAATGGTGTACCTTTCTTGGTTTTCTACTCAAACTACTCACTCAATAAATTTTTCATCTTATTAGCTGGTGTGACCTATGTGTCATTCTTTGCAGGTCACAACCTGGGTTAATGCACAAGTTTGTATCTTTGTCTCATTTTAATTCCACAAAATGATGATTTATTCACACCATAGGCATATGCTGTTTCCACCCAAAATGTATCACATTAACATTCATCTAATATCTGGTTGTTTCAAAGCACACAGACTTTCATGCTTATGTTTCTTTTTTGAACTCTGAGCATCACTCACATTCCTCATGGGTGCAATGGCTACTATCCAGAGACAAGACGAGATGATGAGAAGATAAAAATAAATTTACTAATGCAGGCTGAGTATAGTACGAGACACACATGCATGGAGAACTGACAGTGGGGAAGGCAATCAACATTAAGAGTGCGACTAGACATCTCCAACAGTAAGATGGAGAGGAAAGTCCCCACAGCATGCCATATTTTTCCCCTAAATTTACTCCATGCTCAACAATAAACAAGGTGTGCTCATCAAAAATATGCTTCAATTTTTCAGCAATGTTATCAAGGAATAGTACTAATAGATTGTGTGTTAATCGATGGTCTACTATATTAAAAAATCTGTCTGATAAGTAAGAGATTCCAAGCTACACTAAATGCCACCAGGTACCCACTCAATGTCAGACTGAGCTCAATAGGCATATACTGGTCATAAATGTGAACTAAGATAGCTTAGCCTCTCAGGGCAGACCAACAATACCATTTAAGGTTATGTTGCACACACTCAGTGAATGGCTGTATTCAATTCAGTCAAATTTCACTAATCATAATCCTATGCATTTTTTATTTCACAATTTAATCCTTCACTTATCTTCCATAAAATGCTATCATCAAACTGAACTCAATGAATTTATTAACTTATACAATCCACATATGTATTAACAGTGTTTAGCATTATACTGCTCTTTCAATTATTATAGTGAAACCCTATCCCCATTAACTTATAATTAACCAGGCCTTGATTCTTGGAATTATTCTTAGGAGGTTTACATTGAAGGAAGCAGACATCAGTGGCCTTGCCTAGTTGATAAATCTTCCAAAAAAGAGCATTCTAAGAGTTAATTATCAAGACAATGCAATTTTTCCATACTAGTGTCTGACTCCTCTGAGTGCTACAACACTGTTTAGACATTCCATGTAAAAAAAGGCCCTAAAATACAGAGCTCACTACCAGAAGATTAAAATGTTTCCAATCTGCCAAGTGCTTAAAAAAAAGACTCCCAAATCAAATGCAAATTCTACATAGAATAAATATATGTATGTGTCCAATAAATCAATAGTAACTTATTTACCCAAACCAAATCAACACTCATATTCATGCACTTAATTTTTTTAACATATCAGCCATCTCCCATCGAGGTAGGATGACCCAAAAAAGAAGAAACCAAAGATTTTCTTCTTTTTACACTTAGTAATTTATATAGGAGAAGGGGTTACTAGCTCCTTGCTCCCACCATTTTAGTTGCCTCTTACGACACACACAGCTTATGGAGGAAGGATTCTTCTCCACTTCCCCATGGAGGTCATGCACTTATTTCTACACCCAATATTTGTTATAACCAAAATTTCATTCCAATTCTGTATTAAAATGTTAAAAATGTGATATAAAAATTTTGTGTAAAATGTTAAAATGTTATTGTAAAACAGCATTCAAACAGTCTAAACTTCAACTGTATGCTACTTATCAAGTAGTTTTATGCTACTTTTAGACTGCTCGAAATCCTCTGCATAACCAAGGGCTTTCCACGAAGTCTGTAAAATATGTCAACTAATTTTATAAGAACCATATACTATAACTTTCTGGGGAAAAAAAAAACGGTTTTAATTTTAAATTCCGATTTTTTTTAATTTTATTTTTAACTGCTAGATTAATATTTTCAAAAAAGTCACACCAATGAGATTAGATGCATTCATGGAGTTGAGGGGTTTGTGATCACACAGTTAATTTCAATACATCCCATCTTGTTAAGGGTACTAAGTTAATCCTTGGTTTACTAAGTGAGGAGGATTATGGGGCAGAGTGTGTGACTTACCAGGGAGGGCACGACGGGGCCTTAACCCTATACACACCAGACAATCCTCACATGGCATCAGCGCTTCCTCTGTTAGAATAAATACAGCACAAACATCTTATTAACATATTCTTGGGAATATTTGTGGTATACTCCAACTGACAGCTCTAGGACAACCTTCCTGAGTGAGGGCACTAGTCAAGATGCAGGATGGAACGATTACAATACTGCCAACCAGTTGGTTAAACAACGGTATTTAGCAAGGTCAACCTTTACTATACTCTACTATACTATACCATAACATATTTTCCACTGATAGACTCCCTTTGCCAAGAGTCTTGACTGCCCACAGGATGGGTATAGGGCTCATAATAAAGCTATTAAAATATACTAACTGCCAAGTGTCTCTCTCTTACCAAGATAAGGAAGATGGAATGTTTTGGAGCTTAATTCTTTTTTAAATGGCAACCATGGAAATAGGACACACAGCTTGGTTTTCTTGGGATATTCTGGGATTCTACTGTAATATCCTCTGATAAATTTCTCACCGAAGTCAGTAGAGCTGAGTTCAAAGTGGTTATATTTTGGGAATGTGAATAAAAGGAAAGGTGGACAGGAAGCTCAAACCTTTCTGTTTATTCACTGACAGCCATTCACTGCAACTTAAACTAAGTTCACAGGAGTCGGGAATATGTTGGTTCAAAGTGGTTATATGTTAAAAAATTTTTAGACAACCAGAAAAAAAAAGCTTTAAATATGTATGTCACCATTGGTATCAGACAAGGGTCAGCACTCATCCTGATAAAAAGTTTTTAAAGAACAAAATTGCACAATACCATGACTGGAACTTTACACAAATGACCAGAACATAGGTGAAAGAAGCTTACGAAAACATTTCAGCCTGACTGTGTATAAATAGCTTGTCAGATGGAATAAATAGCTTCAGTAAAAAAATATATATATATATATATATTTGCAGACAAAGCAAAAATCCTATTCATTACAGATCAAAATGACTGTGTACACATGATACACTGCTCATTTTCTTCTGGTGTTGCACACAACTCCCAAATCAACTACAGTTGAACACCATTAATTGGAAGGACACAAGTGCAACTAATGTGACATTTATTGTGGCAACGTTTCGCTCTCCAGGAGCTTTATCAAGCTTGATAAAGCTCCTGGAGAGCGAAACGTTGCCACAATAAATGTCACATTAGTTGCACTTGTGTCCTTTTACTTTACATATTGTCGGTAATTCTACCAACTTTATTACCATTAATTGGACTGAAACTGTGTAACAGACAATCCTGAATAACTTAAAAGCCACAAATCTTTAGGTCAACAACGATGGTACATGCCTACCAATAACTGCAGTAGCTTTTCTCTTTTCCAAGTACATACTGTACAGTGCTCACTCTTGTACATCATCTCTTAATAAATGGTTATAACCATAACCAAAATTTTTAAAGGAGTGGACAGGTAAGCCGATGGAAAGCCTCAGTCAAATGATCAAAGGCTCCAGCTGTGAGCCATTATATGACTAAGACCCACATCAGGAAACACTTGTCCTGTTTCCTGAAAACCTTACCTAGGTTTGTACATCATTTACTGTGCATTATATATAGTCGCACTCAAGGAAAATGCATATTACAGCTTAATACATGTAAGACTTGTCAGTGATAAGAACTTACTGGTAGTTGATGTATCATTATGCAAGAATCACAAAGTTTATCAAACTTAACACACATTTTCTAACTCCCTCACATTATTACATGAATTGCAAACCACTAGCACATACATCAGAAAATTGCAGTACCTATTTGTGACTTCAGGAATACGTATATTTATGCTCAGTAATTCTTACATAATTCATCATAAACTAATGCAGCAGTTATAGCACCTATCACAATACCTCTTCTTGATTTATATATTATTTTGTACTGTATAAAAGAAATAAAATTTTGCATTTGTATTTGATGAATGAACTTTCAATTATGCATCTAGTTTCCCTTATGTCTCAGTTTACAACTACAGCGTCTTGCTTTCCCTGTTGAATGTACTAATAAATCTTTTTCTCTTTCTTTCATATGGTATTATCATCTTGTGTATGTGATTATCATGTCCCTTCTTTATTCTCCTCTCAGCTATCATCGATATCTTGAATGTTTTCAGCTTTTCACCCTAATTCAGTAAAAACTTCCAAGAACCATTCTGTAGCTCTTAATGGACTTTTTCTATATTTTCCTGTTTAAGGTGTGAACACTGCAGCTGCTGTATATCAAAATTCAGACCTAACACACACTGTAATCAATTTTCAAGCATCTTTTCTTTATACATTTAAATGAAGATTTTATAGTTTGATATTATAGCGTCATTCTCCCATAATTTTCTTTATATAATCGTCTGGTGACTCTCTCTCTCTCTCTCTCACACACACACATACACACACACACACACACACACACACACACGTATGCACGGACGTACATTAACAAGAGCACAGCAAGCACCAGTCTGAATGTTAACGTAAATAACATTTTATTTCTGGGATCGATTCCACAATCAATAATCATTTGATACGTAAATATTTAAAAAAATATTTTGATATGTAAACAACGAAGGTATACAGACTGTTAGCAACACTGAGAGTCGTCTTTTATTTTGTAGCTATTTATGCAACGCTTATGAAAGGTAACCTTTGTGCTTGCTAAGACCTTGAGACACTGCATGACTTAGAGCCAAGAGACGCATTAACAGTGTCTGTGTGAGAATAATAGGGTGTTTCTCTTGTCTTACAACCATCACACAACCTCCAGTTGTTGTTATGTGTATGTGGGTAAGACACACAGGTAATACTTAGGCATCTTTATTAATCTTTATTACAAGACTTTAGCCTACACAGTAGGCTTCTTCAGTCAAGTACAGAAAGTAGGTAGGTATTGTATATCATTCTGATATTCAAATGTGATTATATATATATATATATATATGTATGTATGTATGTACTCACCTAGTTCTCACCTAGTTGAGGTTGCAGGGGTCGAGTCCAAGCTCCTGGCCCCGCTTCCTCACTGTCACCACTAGGTCACTCTCCCTGAACCATGAGCTTTATCATACCTCTGCTTAAAGCTATGTATGGATCCTGCCTCCACTACATCGCTTCCCAAACTATTCCACTTCCTGACTACTCTGTGGCTGAAGAAATACTTCCTAACATCCATGTGATTCATCTGTGTCTTCAGCTTCCAACTGTGTCCCCTTGTTGCTGTGTCCAGTCTCTGGAACATCCTGTCTTTGTCCACCTTGTCAATTCCTCTCAGTATTTTGTAAGTCGTTATCATGTCCCCCCTATCTCTCCTGTCCTCCAGTGTCGTCAGGTTGATTTCCCTTAGCCTCTCCTCGTAGGACATACCTCTTAGCTCTGGGACTAGTCTTGTTGCAAACCTTTGCACTTTCTCTAGTTTCTTTACATACTTGGCTAGGTGTGGGTTCCAAACTGGTGCCGCATACTCCAATATTTGCCTAACATACACGGTGTACAGGGTCCTGAACGACTCCTTATTAAGATGTCGGAATGCTGTTCTGAGGTTTGCTAGGCGCCCATATGCTGCAGCAGTTATTTGGTTGATGTGCGCTTCAGGAGATGTGCCTGGTGTTATACTCACCCCAAGATCTTTTTCCTTGAGTGAGGTTTGTAGTTTCCTGCCCCCTAGTTTGTACTCCGTCTGCGGTCTTCTTTGCCCTTCCCCAATCTTCATGACTTTGCACTTGGTGGGATTGAACTCCAGGAGCCAATTGCTGGACCAGGTCTGCAGCCTGTCCAGATCCCTTTGTAGTTCTGCCTGGTCTTCAATCGAATGAATTCTTCTCATCAACTTTACGTCATCTGCAAACAGGGACACTTCGGAGTCTCTATTCTTTCTGTCATGTCGTTCACAAATACCAGAAACAGCACTGATCCTAGGACTGACCTCAGACCCTGCTGGTCACAGGTGCCCACTCTGACACCTCGCCACGTACCATGACTCGCTGCTGTCTTCCTGACAAGTATTCCCTGATCCATTGTAGTGCCTTCCCTGTTATCCCTGCTTGGTCCTCCAATTTTTGCACTAATCTCTTGTGTGGAACTGTGTCAAACGCCTTCTTGCAGCCCAAGAAAATTAAATCCACTCACCCCTCTCTCTCTCTTGTCTTACTGCTGTCACCATGTCATAGAACTCCAGTAGGTTTGTGACACAGGATTTCCCATCCCTGAAACCATGTTGGCTGCTGTTGATGAGATCATTCCTTTCTAGGTGTTCCACCACTCTCCTGATAATCTTCTCCATGACTTTGCATACTATACATGTCAGTGACACTGGTTTGTAGTTTAGTGCTTCATGTCTGTCTCCTTTTTTAAAGATTGGGACTACATTTGCTGTCTTCCATGCCTCAGGCAATCTCCCTGTTTCGATAGATGTATTGAATATTGTTGTTAGGGGTACACATAGCGCCTCTGCTCCCTCTCTCAGGACCCATGGAGAGATGTTATCCGGCCCCATTGCCTTTGAGGTATCTAGTTCATTCAGAAGCCTCTTCACTTCTTCCTCGGTTGTGTGTACTGTGTCCAGCACTTGGTGGTGTGCCCCACCTCTCCATTTTTCTGGAGCCCCTTGTTTCCTCTGTGAACACTTCTTTGAATCTCATGTCGAGTTCCTCACATACTTCACGGTCATTTCTTGTTCTCTCTCCTCCTTCCTTCCTTAGCCTGATTACCTGGTCCTTGACTGTCGTTTTCCTCCTGATGTGGCTGTATAACAACTTCGGGTCAGATTTGGCTTTCGTTGCTATGTCGTTTTCATATTGTCGTTGGGCCTCCCTTCTTATCTGTGCATATTAATTTCTGGCTCTACAACTGCTCTCCTTATTCTCCTGGGTCCTTCGCCTTCCATATTTCTTCCATTCCCTAGCACACTTGGTTTTTGCCTCCCTGCACCTTTGGGTGAACCATGGGCTCATTCTGGCTTTTTCATTATTCCTGTTACCTTTGAGTACAAACCTCTCCTCAGCCTCCTTTCACATTGTTGCTACATATTCCATCATCTCATTAACTGGCTTCCCTGCCAGTTCTGTCCCACTGAACCCCGTACAGGAAGTTCCTCATCCCCGTGTAGTCCCCTTTCTTGTAGTTTCGCTTCACTCGTCCTGGCCTTCCTGCTTCCCCCTCCACTTGTAGCTCTACTGTGTATTCGAAGCTTAAAACCACATGATCGCTGGCCCCAAGGGGTCTTTCATATGTGATATCCTCAATATCTGCACTACTCTAAGGTGAATACTAGGTCCAGTCTTGCTGGTTCATCCTCTCCTCTCTCTCTCTTGTAGTGTCCCTTACATGTTGGTACATGAAGTTTTCCAGTACCACCTCCATCATCTTAGCCCTCCATGTATCTTGGCCCCCATGTGGCTCCAAGTTCTCCCAATCGATCTCCTTGTGGTTAAAGTCACCCACAATCAGGAGCTTTTCCCTGCATGCATGAGCTCTTCTAGCCACTGCAGCCAGTGTGTCAACCATTGCTCTACTGCTCTCGTCATACTCTTGCCTTGGCTTCCTGCTGTTCTGTGGGGGGTTATACATCACTGCAATTACCACCTTGGGACCTCCACAGTGAAGCGTTCCCACTATGTAATCGCTTGCTTCTCCGCTGTCTCCTCTCTCCAGTCCATCAAAATTCCATTGGTTTTTTGATCAGTAGTGCCACTCCTCCACCCCCCTTGTTCCCTCTGTCTTTCCTCAGGATCTGGTATACCTTTGGAAAGATGGCATCTGTTATCATACCTGTAAGCTTGATTTCTGTGACAGCTATGATGTTCGGTGATGCCTCCGACTCTTTTGTGCCACTCCTCCCACTTATTTGTTATTCCATCAGCATTTGTGTACCATACCTTCAGTTTCCTTTCCAACACTGTGGTTTGGGGGGCCTGTGAGGGTGGGAGACCTGGTAGCATACTGTGGGATTCTATAACTGGGTGTTGGGTGGAAGCTGTGAATATGGATTGTAGTTTGTGTTGGGATGGTGTGATTGGTTGTGGGGTTCTGAGGATAGTTCTGTGTGTGCTCGCCCTTGCTGCACTGTCCTACTTTGACTGACCTCTGCTGGTTCCATCCTTGTCTCCTTTCCTAGCTCCTTTCGCTTTTTTGTCCTCTCCCTCAGCTGCTGTCATTCTGTTTGTGTTCTGTCTCTGTCTAGGAACACCCTCTTGTACTCTTCTGAGTATTTCAACCATGCTTTCTCTTGGAGGATCCTGTTCCGTACTGTTTCTGTCCTGAGAATCAGCTTGATCGGTCGTTTTCTCCCCTTCAAGTACCCCCCTATTCTCTGAAAATTTACGATCTCGTCCATGTCTTCTTCACCTATTTCCGTGATGATGTTCTCAATCTTTCTTTCTGCCTGCCATCTTTCAGTGTGTGTCCTTTCTCTCTCTCTTGAAGCCCATGAATAAACACTGATTTTGCCCTTTCCTCCTCCCATTGCCTCTCCCTCTGTGACTCTGGTTCCTGTCTGTACGTGGTCATTTCCTCCCTTGTTTTATCCAGTGGCTCTTGGTAGCATGGTTGTGCCTCTGCATTTGACCTATCACCCTCTCCACCTGCACCCAGCTGCTCCCCCCTTTCACTCCTTGGCCCTTCTTGGCAGGCTTATATGACCTTAGCATAATTCATATCTCCTTCCCTCCTGTTCAGCCTCTCAGCTTCATATGCTGTCTCTTCTCTGGTCAATGCCCCTGTAACTTGCCTCAGCCTGTTTACCTCATCTTCTAGGGCCCTTATCCTGGCTACTGCAGTTTCGACTTGTGCCTCCCAATTCTTCTTCTCCTTATCCAACCTCTTTTCTAATTTCACAGAAAGCTCTGTTTCCATTTTTTCAGAAAGCTCTCCTAATTTTCTCTCCCTCTCTTGTTCCATCCTCCATCCATTCCTCCCTACCAGAACCATTCTCATCTGATCCCTGTGTGTGTGTGTGTGTGTGTGTGTGTGTGTGTGTGCGTGTGCGTGTGCGTGTGCGTGTGTGTGTGTGTGTGTGTGTGTGTGTGTCTGTGTCTGTGTCTGTGTCTGCATGTATATCTAGTGCACACATCTCTCGGTACATGTATAGCTTGCTCACTCATATCTGTACGAGTACATTTATTTCTGTATGTATACACAATGTCACTTTCAGTGCTCACAGCAGTGCCACTATCACATATCTGCGAGGAAACTGATAGGATGCATAATGAGAACATTCAAGACAAGAGATGACAAATCAATGATGATCCTTTTTAATTCATTTCTTCTCTCTAGGCTGGAATATTGCTATACATTAACATCCCCATTCAAGGCAGGTGAAATTGCAGAGCTAGAGAATGTACAGAGAACTTTTACTGCACATGTAAGTTCATCAAACACCTTAACTATTGGGAAAGCTTGGAAGCGCTTGATTTGTACTCGCTGGGGCGAAGGCGAGAAATACATCATAATCTACACCTGTAAGATCCTGGAGGGACTGGTCCCTAATCTGCACACAGAAATCACTCCCTACGAAAGCAAAAGACTTGGAAGGCGATGCAACATACCCCCAGTGAAAAGTAGGGACGCCATTGATACACTTAGAGAAAACACAGTAAGTGTCCGGGGCCCAAAACTGTCCAACAGCCTCCCACCAGCCATAAAGGGGAATTACCAACAGACCCCTGGTTGTCTTTAAGAGAGAGCTGGACAGATACCTAAAGTCAGAGCCTGATCAGCCGGGCTGTGGTTCGTACGTTGGACTACGTGCGGGTAGCAGTAACAGCCTCATTGATCAGGCCCTGATCCACCAGGAGGCCTGGTCACAGACCGGGCCCCGGGGGCGTTGATCCCCGGAATACCCTCCAGATAGACTCCAGGTAGGTAAGTGCGTGTACACAAATGTCTGTACTCATACCCGTCTGTACGTACACAGGCCATAAGGGAGGAAGAACTTACCACAACTATTTTAATTACCTCGTTAATGATAATGAGAGATACAGTAAAGTGATTGTCGAGAGGTCATTACCGCACACTACTACTACTTCCTGCTCTCATTTTCCTCCTTCCGTCCCTCGTTTCCCTCCCTCCTTTTCTTATTTCCTTCCCTCCTTTTCCTTTTTCGTTCCTTTCTTTTCCTCCTTCCAGCCCTCTTCTTCTTCCTGCTCTCCTCCCCGTCTTTCCCCTTCCTTCTTCAATATCCATTACTCTTGACAAGCATTGCACCAAATTTATCGTCTTCACCTTCACCTCCATCCTCCCTCCCTCCCTCCCTCCCTCCCTCTCCTCCTCATCCTCTTTCTCCTTCTTATCCCCCTCCTAGCTTTTATTCAAATAAGTAACATCTGATTATAAACTCTCAGTTTGCCTGTGTGTCTGTCTCCTCCCCCTCTCTCTTTCCCTCCCTCCATCTCTCTCCCCCAACAAGACGCCGTCTTGTCAAAGCATGTTATACATGAGAGAGGCAGGCGATGCCTGCCTCTCTCATTATGTTGTCATACACTAAACCTTAAGAACATTCCTAATTGGACCTGACCGTCGGCTCCTCTCCTTACCTCTTCACCTCTCCTGTTTTTTTTTTTCATTATCTTGGTGGCTTCTCTCCTATAGAGGTATTATTTGTTTTTCACCCGTAGGCCAGTAGCTCTCTTGCAGTGCTCCTGTTCTTCTCTTGTTCTTATGCACCACCACTACCATCACTACTACTACTACTACTATTCCTTTCTCCTCCCTCCTCATGTTCTGTTTTCGTCTTTGAATTGTTTCCCGTTCGTATTTGACCTTTGCTACTAACTTTTTCACTATTACTACCACCACTTCAGCAATTATTCTGTGTCCTTCACCAACATTACTATGACTACTACCTCGATTTCCATTATCAGTACCTTTTCCTCCCTTCCCCCTCCCCTCTCGTATATATTATGGCTCCTCTTCCCTTCTCGCCTCAGTGTGACTTGTCAGTGCTCTTAAGTCTGACCGAAACGTCATTACTGTTCCTCTACTGAGTGCGAGCTATTTGTATATACTATTCTCTTGCAACCATTTCTTGACGTGTGGCACGGGGCGTCTTCCATGAAGTGTGTAGTGCCATGAATCTTGTGCAATGTGAGGAAATATTCTTTTAGCACATCTACTGTATGTACACATTCCACAAATAATGTTCGCAGGTGACGTAACATCATTTGGAGAGTCGGTAAATCATTTATAAAGTAGAATCTATTTAACAGCATTTACCCACCAACAGACAGCACTTATCTACCAACAGACAGCATTTACCCACCAACACACAGTATTTACTTACCAACAGACAGTTTTGTGGGAAGTGAGCCGAATGTTTTACTGAGTTCACTCAGAGAGTATGACGAGAGTCCCTCAAGTCGGAGACAGGTCACCGTGTAAATCTTTTTTGTATATCCTATCATATACCCTTTGGCAAGTAGTTATTCGTACTAACCATAGATAAGAGAAGACATTTTAGACAACGTTTGGGTCCCATCCTAGATCACTATCAAGTTGATACTGTGACCTTTTACTTTTCTTAAGTTGTTCCTTGTCGATACTGTAACTTTTACGGTACAATGGCGGACAAATGCCAAACAGGCATTTGTCCACTCGTTGGTGAGTTACTATATTCAACGGTAAGTGAGTGGAGGGGTCGGGGCGGAAACATACAGGGAAAGGAAGTGAACCCAGGAAGGAAATGTTTATTACACACCTCATCCCTCCAGACTCACCCTCGCTGGATGTATCACGCCCTCCCCCTTAACAAACCACCACCCACACTCCCACAAAGCTACGAACCATCACCCACACCTTCCTACCAAGTTACGAACCACTACCCACACGTTCCTACCAAGCTACGAACCATCATCCAGACATTCCTACCAAGCTACGAACCACTACCCACACGTTCTTACCAAGCTACGAACCACTACCCATACTTTTCCACCAAGCCAGAAACCACCACCAACAATCACTCGCACATAACAAAACAAAAAAAAAAAACACTTGATAAATTAGATATCAGATGAGAAAACTAAACAAAGATAAGAGTTCCTGAACACGATAGTGTGGGGAAATGTAACTGGAACGAAAGTAATCAAACAAGATAAGAATATCTTGGAAAGTTTCGGGAGGCAACAGTGAACATTACACCCCATCCCGCCCCCGCCCCCGCCCCCCCCCCTCAGAAAATATGTAAAAGGCCTGGTAAGAAGAGAGAGATCCCGCATTTCACTCAAAGATGTCCAAAGTCAAAAACCAAAGTACAAAACCAAGAAAGTGTTTTTTCAACTTAGAGCAAGTGAACGAAAACAGGTAATGGTCTACATAACGTTGACTTAAAGACAGCTTAGCATGCTAATAGTTGCATGACCCTTGCCATAGTTACAGTGCACCAGCGTTGAAAATTTGAAGTATATCGAATGGGGCGTTCACAAGGTATAAATAAAAACTTGAGGGAGCGAAAATTTGTGTATGCAATAATTTCGCAAAAATCATTCTCAACCTAACGAAAAAATATATTTCATTGTGTTTGTTTATTAAATTATTGTAAACTTATCTAAAATATATTTAGTTGGATTAGGCTAGATTAAACTGCGCTTGTTATAATAAGGTTAGGTAAATTTTCTAAGGGTCTTTTGGTACAAAATTATTAATTTTTACATTAACATAAATGAAAAAAATATATCTTTAAACGAATAAGAGAAATTTTTAGAAAGGGCTTAATTTTAAACGAGTTCTTGCTAAATGACCAATTTTACCTATTCGGCACGACAATAATTATATATATATATATATATATATATATATATATATATATATATA
Source organism: Cherax quadricarinatus (assembly GCF_038502225.1). Lineage (NCBI taxonomy): Eukaryota > Metazoa > Arthropoda > Malacostraca > Decapoda > Parastacidae > Cherax > Cherax quadricarinatus. The sequence goes on from NC_091348.1 coordinate 5,805,995, forward strand.
TATATATATATATATATATATATATATGTATATGTATATATATATATATATATATATATATATATATATATATGTAATTGTTTTACATGATGGTAGGATTGCTGGTGTCCTTTTTTCTGTCTCATGAACATGCAAGATTTCAGGTACGTCTTGCTACTTCTACTTACACTTAGGTCACACTACACATACATGTACAAGCACATATATACACACCCCTCTGGGTTTTCTTCTATTTTCTTTCTAGTTCTTATTCTTGTTTATTTCCTCTTATCTCCATGGGGAAGTGGAACAGAATTCTTCCTCCGTAAGCCATGCGTGTTGTAAGAGGCAACTAAAATGCCGGGAGCAAGGGGCTAGTAACCTCTTCTCCTGTATATATTACTAAATGTAAAAGGAGAAACTTTCGTTTTTCCTTTTGGGCCACCCCGCCTCGGTGGGATACGGCCGGTGTGTTGAAAGAAATATATATATATATATATATATATATATATATATATATATATATATATATATATATATAATGCATTAATTTTACTGATAAGAAGAGAATTCGTGTGTAACTGCAGGATCTGTCCACTGGCGATCAACTACCATCTACGATGACTTTCATTTACATAATCAGCTTCCTGACTCGCGCAGTTAACAGATCGTCTCCCACCCTTGTCTTGTACTGCCAGGGAACTCAGAGTACAACTCAGTATCCGTGGACGGAGGATCGAGCTCCCACCGCTCCATGCGCTCTAAGTAACCCACACAGGTTTAGCGATTCGGTAATATAATATCCCTATTATCTTTTGGGGGTCAATACCAAAATAAACAAGAGAGTCATCTTAGTCGAGGGCTGACCTGTCATACTGAAAACGAGGCAAATTAAACAATTTCCAGAAAAAAATGAGAAATTTCAAAACCAGGGAAACAAATTCATTGAACACTTGTGCTCCCACTTCTAGAATATTGTCTCGTGTTCACAGCTTCGTTCAAGATCTGGAAAAATGTACAAAGTTCATTTATAGCTTTGTGGAAGATCCGGAAAATGGCAAATATCTTTTCCAGTTCGCAGAGTCAATAAAATACTTAAACAAGTGGATACTCCTCAAAGAACCTGAAATGTACTTCTGGAGAGGGAGAGGGGGGGGGGAGAGAGAGTGAGAGAGAGAGAGAGAGAGAGAGAGAGAGAGAGAGAGAGAGAGAGAGAGAGAGAGAGAGAGAGAGAGAGAGAGAGAGAGATAGAGATAGAGATAGAGATAGAGATAGAGAGAGAGAGAGAGAGAGAGAGAGAGAGATAGAGATAGAGATAGAGATAGAGATAGAGATAGAGAGAGATAGAGATAGAGATAGAGATAGAGATAGAGATAGAGATAGAGATAGAGATAGAGATAGAGAGAGAGAGAGAGAGAGAGAGAGAGAGAGAGAGAGAGAGATTCTTGATAACGTGTACCTGGAATATAAGTACGTATAGATATCTTCCAGAAGAAACTGGAACAAGGGCCTGATCATCCAAATTGTGATGGCTATGTGGTTTAGTGAGCAGCTAGCAGTTACAGCCTGGTTGAACAGGCAATCAGTAGGAAAGACTAGCCAAAGGCAGGGCAGCAGTAGTAGAAAAACCATCAAAGCCGGTCATAGAAAGGTGCGGGGTGGAAATTCTCCTAATATTCATGGCAACACTCCGAAAAGTCTACGGATTTCTCCATTCGCATTTAATTTGCTTTATGGTATAATAATAATAATAATAATAATAATAATAATAATAATAATAATAGTAATAGTAATTTAGGATTTTGTTATACTTGAGCACGCGTTCTTCCAAGAAATTCACCAACGCTCGCACACTTAAGCCATAAATTAAACAACGACGAAGAGAAATCAATGAAGTTTGTATTCAAGAGTGGTAGCATGATTATCAGCTCTAGAAAAAAAGATACACTTTCAGGTGATATTAGAGAGCATGAATGGATTTCTGACTCTTACCTTGTCGGTTTTCTGAACCAGTTATCTACACTAGAACATTAGAAAAGTTTCGACGCAAAAAGCTTTACCAAGGTGCTGGGGGTCACTCGACGAGATGACTGTGTGACGCATCATACAGAAACATCTCATGGATCACTGACCAGTGACAACTGTACAGGACGGACTGAAACTTCGTCATAAGGCTCCTCTGCGAAGTGCGGGTTATGGGGGACTTGTTCCACCCACTGTATGGTGACTACTTATTCAACATTATTATCTCTTCGTTACCATCATCACTGCTTTCTTATACATAATGCACGATATTCATTTTTTCTTCAGCTGTCCGAGTATAAATGAGTAGGTAATTGCGTAAAAAATGGTTAACGTCTATGGTAAGGCCTCGTGAAGACAACCACCTCCCTCACAAACTGAACAAGTCTTCACGTCTTCGAGGAGTTCTCATGAAGACACAACCACCTCCCTCACACACTGAGCAAGTCTTCACGTCTCCGAGATGCATTGCGAGAAACGAATTAAAAGCTCCTTCCACAACCCCTGTATTAATTTTATTAATCTAGAATGCATAAACTGGACACTGTTAATGGTATGCTAAGGTGTTCACAAGGAAAATGTTATATTAAGTGCACAGAGAATTAAATTCAACTCAATTGAAATTCTTTACTACGGTGACTGCAAATTAAGGCTATTGCATACAGACAATAGAAGTGAAAACAGTATCAAGTGACTGAATAAAATTAAAACACATATTATATGCACTGCTGTTTAAGAGAAAATAGTATCAAAATTAGGAAATGTAGTGATAATAGACTACAGTAGACAAACTGTAAGATCTTTAACAATGTCTTGTCTACCCCGACCTTCTAGGCGTAGTAATCTTAAGATGTTAAATTTGATTCTAACCGTTCACATGTGACATTCAAGGCTGCAACCAAAATTACACAGCATTACGAGCTAGTTATCACAGAACGTAGCTAAAACAAGCATACCCGCATACTTCAAAAAAAAAAAAAGACGTTTAAATGAATGGAAACTTTTAAGTATGGTGAACGTTTTTAAATTTTTGGACAAACACACAGAAGACAAGCAAGAAATGCGAGGTTCTGTCTATTTCGACCTCCAGCTGACATCGTCCTGTGAGGAGGATATTAGCTGGGGAACCGAGTACAGTACACTTCGTGTTCTTGACTCCTACGGCTTTGTTTACGTGTTTTTATTGGGTCCTAATCCATTTCTGTCAACACAGTAGTAATCAATATGTAGATTTTATCATAATGATATTATTTTACAGAGGTGACAAGACTTTGTAGTCATCTTGTACACAAGAAACAACGGATAAAACATCGACACGGAACCAATGTGAAGACAAAGATAAGCTGCTGAACAAGAGTTTAATTTGAGACGATGTTTCGTTCTGTGTAGAGCTTTTATCAAGTCATTCTTGATAAAAGCTCTACACAGAGTGAAACGTTGTCACAATAAAAGCTTCTGTAGCTTGAATCTGTCATTATATTTTTCAAAAATACGCTATTTCAAATAAGGAAATAATATTATGTGGGGAGAATTATCATTACACAATAATGTGATAAATTCTGCGATAAGTAAAAACACACCAATAATACCGTAATTACTCACGTATTATATTCCTTGCTGCTTTTAATTTGGTAAAAAAAAGTAACAATGATATAACTGTATATACGTAGTTTCTAATTTCATGGAATATATTGTTAAGATTCTCATGACAGATTATGTTATAAAATAAAATTTAACATTAGTGCATGTGAGATATAGCCAGTATCTACAATATACACACACACACAATATTGTGTGTGTGTGTGTGTGTGTGTGTGTGTGTGTGTGTGTGTGTGTGTGTGTGTGTGTGTGTGTGTGTGTGTGTGAGATTTATCCAATATTACAGCGTGAATTTTATGATTTTATGGGAAGCATATACGCTATGTAACCATACAATAAGTGTCAGGGGCCCGAGACTGTTCAACTGCCTCCCAGCATACATAAGGGGGATTACCAACAGACCCCTGGCAGTCTTCAAGCTGGCACTGGACAAGCACCTAAAGTCGGTTCCTGACCAGCCGGGCTGTGGCTCGTACGTTGGTTTGCGTGCAGCCAACAGTAACAGCCTGGTTGATCAGGCTCTGATCCACCAGGAGGCCTGGTCACAGACCGGGCCGCGTGGGCGTTGACCCCCGGAACTCTCTCCAGGTAATACGTGTACACTCAACCTTATCAAATACGTATCAATATAACAAAAATATTTTATTAAGAGAACGATAATACACACACACACACACACACACACACACACACACACCCTATGAGGAGAGGTTGCAGGGAACTCAACCTGACAACACTGAAGGACAGGAGGGACATGATAACGACATATAAAATACTGAGAGGAATCGACAGGGTAGACAGACAGGATATTCCAGAGATGGAACACAGCAACAAGGGGTCACAACTGGATGCTAAAGACACAGACGAGTCACAGGGATGTTAGGAAATAATTTTTCAGTCGTAGAGTCGTCAGGAAGTGAAGCATCCTGGAAACTGAGGTAGTGGAGGCAGGTACCATACACAGCTTTTAGGAGAGGTATGATAAAGCTTACAGAGGAGAAAGTGGACCTTGTGGCAATCAGTGAAGAGGCGGTGCCAGGAGCTATGAATCGACCCCTGGAGCCACAATTAGGCGCGTACAGTTAGGTGAGTACACACACAAAAGTCATCTTTATTAGGTACACCCTTTTGGTACTGGGGAAGGTTCCTCTGTGCCCCCAGAACAACCTGAATTCTTCGTGGCATGGATTCAACAAAGTGCTGGAAACATTCCTTAAGAGATCCTCGTTCATGCTGACATGATAGCACCACGTAGTTGCAGCAGACGTGTCTACTCTGCTGCACACTCATGCTGTGAATCTCCAGAGCCACCACATCCAAGGTTTACGCCAAATTCTGACGCTACCATATGTATGTGGCAGCAAAAATAAAGATTCGTCAAATCTTTATGATCAATCCTAGAAATAACCTTCATGATCAGTCACAGAACTGACCTTTGTGATCAGTCACAAAACTCTGACCTTCGTGATCAATCCCAGAATTGACCCTCGTGATCAATTTTAGAACTTTTATCATTTCTGTAATTGAGTTTCGAGAGCAATCCTAGAATTTCGGTATCAAAATAAACCCTTACTGACATAGGACAGACGGATGAGATCTCACTTCCCCTCTGTCAGTGTGTGTTGGCCGTTAGCCAGGGATGTCGTCATGGTAACGCAGTGAGAATGACCCTCGGGTGGGTTGTCATGGTAACGCCCTGACCTTGACCCCGGGATGGGTCGTCACGGCAAAGCCCATCAAAGCTTCCGGCCACCATCCCTCTGCTACCCCCAGCATAATACACAAGCGAGGTCAGCACTATCACCCAGATCGTTTTTCCACGTCCCGGCAATGTTTACATACCATTCTTCGAAGTCACGTTCAGTGCTGCCACCTGTCGGTGATTAGAGGAGCATCTAGGCTGTCCATACTACTATATTCTTGGAAGGGGGGAAGAAGGCGCAAAATCCGTATGAGTCGTACGGTGCCTGGGTTGAAAGGGAGGATAAGGTGGTCAAGGAAGGGCTTCTCAACGAGGTCATGGACCTCCCCTGAGTGAGTCATCAACACCCTGCTACCTACACCCTGCCATCCGCTCCCTGCCACCCACACATGCACGCCAAACCCACCCACACCCAACCACCCACACATGCACAACAAACCCATCCACACTAAGCAACACACATATACACCAACCAAACCTAACCACACCAAGGCACCCACACGCAGCCACCCACACCAAGGCACCCACACGCAGCCACCTACCCCAAGGCACCCCACACGCAGCCACCCACACCAAGGCACCCACACGCAGCTACCCACACCAAGCCACTACACCCCAGAGGCAAGATACGGTCTTCCCTGCTACCTCGTTATCCCGCTGTGTAATTATAATGAACAGGATGGCAGCACACTGCTGGTGTATATACCATTTGCTAAAAAAAAAACTTATACAAAATAAAGGAACCCCGTCTATATTTACTGGGAGCTGCGCTACGTCCCAGCCTCAAGGGTACAAGTTAGAGCTATAATCACCTGTCATCATGGGAGGGTGGAGGGTTAAAGACACACCAACACACACACACACACACATACACACACACACACACACACACACACACACACACACACACACACACACTTCATCTGCCTTCAATTTGCCGTTACCAGTCGTGGCGACAAACTAGCAGTATTTTCTTTGGTCTGACATCATTTTTGGAGTCTAGAAATTCTCAGGCTTTGACGCTTGTCCAGGCTGCACGTAGAACCCAAGAGGTAACCCTGTATCTTTCTTCTGTAGCCACCTGCCAGTGTTATGGCCACCACTGCACCACCTACAGCCCTAAACAACCACCCTGGATGTGTAATTAGCAAAGCGCGTTCAGTGTTAATGGGAGCACTATGGTAGCGAATCTCAAGAATCTAACTTTCTCCTTTCTCCCCGCCTTCCCAACACACCACGACGTCACTAAACACCCTACTGACCTGTCTCCCATCGCTTAGCCACCTGTAAGCATCTCATGGCCCACCCACCCACACACACAATCCTAAAAGAGCAAGCTACCCGGGAAGTGCGAAGGGTGTTTCAGTAGAAAATGTGGTAGTGAAAACTCAGTGAAGTGGCAGTGAGCAGCACTGCTTTATAACTTATTCTCCCGCGATTCCCAAGCTGCCGCCCTCTCTGACTTTAAGGTGAGCCATCATTAAGAAAGGGAGGGGTGAAACTAGCATCAGGATGGGGAGGAGGTGAAGATAGCATCAGAATGGAGAGGGTGAAACTAGCATCAGGATAGAGGGGGTGAAACTAGCATCAGGATGGAGGGGGTGAAACTAGCATTAGGATGGAGAGGGGGTGAAGATAGCATCAGGATGGGGAGAGGGTGAAGCTATCTAGAATCAGGATGGGGAAGGGGGACGCTACCTATCGTGCTGGGGATGGATGAGAAACTACCTATCGTTGTGCTGAGGAGGAATGAGGGGAAGCTACCTATCATCGTGCTAGGGATGGATGAGGGGAAGCTACCTATCATCGTGCTGGGGAGGAATAAGGGAAAGCTACCTATCATCGTGCTGGGGAGGAATAAGGGAAAACTACCTATCATCGTGCTGGGGAGGAATAAGGGTAAGCTACCTATCATCGTGCTGGGAATGGATGAGGGAAAGCTACCTATCATCGTGCTGGAGATGGATGAGGGGAAACTACCTATCATCGTCCTGGGGATGGATGAGGGGAAGCTACCTATCATTGTAGCGGGGAGGACGAGGGGAAGCTAATGGAACTGGTGGCTCTGATATAAAGGTGAACACTGACGCCGGAGCCAACAGACTAAATAATGAATTAGAGAATGGATGGTGCAGACTAGGTGAGGATAATGACAACCCTCACACCACCGAGGATGGTGATAATCTAGTGTATACAGAGTAGACAAACACATTTTGGTGTACACAATACCAAGAGCAGTGTAAACACAACGCGGGGGCGTTGACCCCCGAAACTCTCTCCAGGTAAATACCAGACATTATGAAGTGAGAGAAAAGTTGATCACTGTCAGAAGCTCTAAAGGAGTAGGGGTCATAGCTGAGACCTGGGGATCATCTGCGTTGTATCTCGGGGAGGAAAAATCCGCCTCAGCGCACAAATTACATACACACACACACACACACACATTATATATATATATATATATATATTATATATATATATATATATATATATATATATA
>NC_091348.1:5816296-5846308 GCF_038502225.1 Cherax quadricarinatus
ATAGATATGGTGGGTGTAGAGCCATAGATATGGTGGGTGTAGAGCCATAGATATGGTGGGTGTGGAGCCATAGATATGGTGGGTGTGGAGCCATAGATATGGTGGGTGTAGAGCCATAGATATGGTGGGAGTAGAGCCATAGATATGGTGGATGTGGAGCCCTAGATATGGTGGGTGTAGAGCCATAGATATGGTGGATGTAGAGCCATAGATATGGTGGGTGTAGAGCCATAGATATGATGGATGTGGAGCCATAGTTATGATGAATATGGTATCAGATAAGGTGGATATTGTATCATAGATAAGGTGGACATTGTATCATAGATATGGTGAACATTGTATCATATAGTTGACAGGGTGCCATAGATACGTTTATAATGATATTGATAAGCTGGATACGATAACTTTGCCTTGAGAGATATAGTGCCGTCGATACGGTGATTTAATCATAGCTATGGTGGACATGCCATATAAACAATGTACAAGGTGCCATAGCGAATATGGTGCCATAGTTCTAAATATAACACTAACTGCGGTGTATATGATGCCATAGATAAAACAACATAAAAATTGTGAGTTAGCTAGCTAGCTCTCTGAGCAAGTCTTTATGTGATGACATTTATGGTGATTATGGTGCCATAGGTAAAGCAAGTTATCAACTGGCAGCACTACAAGGAAGTAGCTGGGCGAAGGCCTACCTGCCAGGTACTTCCTGTGCGCTGATGTGAGAAACAAAGGGGAAAATGAATGCTGGTGACAATAAGAGATTCACACGAAATAATTGGTAGTGACTGGCCTACTTAGTGGTTTTCAAAAACGTGTTCACATAATGAAGCAATTGCTAGTGACTATCGTACTCTTTGGTTTCAAAACGGGTCCACAAAAAACAAATGCTAGTGACTGGTGTACTCGCTGTTTCAAAACAGGTTCACAAAAAACAATTGCTAGTGACATGAGTACTCGGTGGTTTTCAAAACAGATTCTGACACTGTAACTACTGCCACCTACAGGCATTGTCACTAGTTATAAATACATGTTTAGTAACAAACGCCCATATTGTGTCTTTCAAACACGTTCACATTGAAACAAAGGCTAATAATTAAGAAATAAACCAGCCTGGTGGCTTAAATCACGGTCAGCACTAACAAATGATAATTAAAGAATAGGCCTACCAGGCAGGGTTTAAAATAAACACACCGAAATTAATAGCTAAACAAAATGGGTTACACAACGGTTTTCAATGGTTTAAAACTCACCTTCCCACACAAACGTTAATGAAAAAAAGGCCCACCAATTTATTTAAAACAAGCATTCACGCAGTAAAACAAACTAGGGATTGAAGAACACACCACTTGATGTTTTTCAGCCAAGGTTGACAGTGATGGAGTCAATATGTCACATCTAAATAATAAACATTACTTCATATAGTGACCTCCCAACTGCTGCATTAGACATATTACCTGTATTTATTATACACGCTTAATACCTGTAGGATCCAGTTTTATATATATATATATACACATATACATATATATATATATATATATATATATATATATATACATATATATACATACATACATACACACACACACACACACACACACACACACACACACACACACACACACACACACACACACACACACACACACACACAAATTATCACCACGAACACGTGGTATTGAATAAATAACACTGCGACTAGCCGAGGATTCGAACCCATGTCGTTTTGGCCCTGCCTTGTGGTGATCGAAAATCACATGACGCCTTAGCCCACTGGACCACACAATCCTACAAAAACCAAGCACCCAGCCAAGCGAGATGTGTTACTCTTGGTCCGAGGACTTACGGTGGTGTGGGTGACTCTAGGCTAATTTCATTCTTATCCCCGTTTGGTGTATCAGCTTCCACAGGCAGTATATATAGTATTGTGACCACGAACAAGTGGTTACCACAAGGCAGGACCAAAACGACATGGGTTAGAATCCTCGGCCAGTAGCAGTGTTATTGATATATATATGATATATATATATATATATATATATATATATATATATATATATATATATATATATATATATATATATATATATTATATAAATGAATACACACATACAAGTACATATAATTACAATATACATGATATTTACAATGAATGATTCTTAACTATAGTTAAGGAAGAGTTAATGAAGACGTTAATATCATGCATATTAGCAGTAGTAACTCAAGAGTAACACTGTACAGGAGTTACACGGTAACAGTGATGTCACAGATAATGTAACTTTTTGACAGAGGACCTGGGGCACCATGAATAGGGCGTCATGAATGGAGTAGGACTGGACGGGACATGTTGGGGTGGGGCTGGACGGGACAGGTTGGGATGGGACTGGACGGGACAGGTTGGGATGGGACTGGACGGGACAGGTTGGGGTGGGGCTGGACGGGACAGGTTGGGGTGGGACTGGACGGGACAGGTTGGGATGGGACTGGACGGGACATGTTGGGGTGGGGCTGGACGGGACTGGTGGGGGTGGGACTGGAGGGGACAGGTTGGGATGGGACTGGACGGGACAGGTTGGGGTGGGACTGGACGGGACAGGTTGGGGTGGGACTGGACGGGACAGGTTGGGGTGGGACTGGACGGGACATGTTGGGGCGGGACTGGACGGGACATGCTGGGGTGGGACTGGACGGGACATGTTGGGGTGGGACTGGACGGGACATGTTGGGGTGGGACTGGACGAGACAGGATGGGGTTCGACTGGACGGGACAGGTGGGGGTGGGACTGGACGGGACAGGTTGGGGTGGGACTGGACGGGACAGATTGGGGTGTGACTGGACGGGACAGGTTGGGATGGGACTGGACGTGACAGGTTGGGGTGGGACTGGACGGGACAGGTTGGGATGGGACTGGACGGGACAGGTTGGGGGTGAGACTGGACGGGACAGGTTGGGGTGAGACTGGACGGGACAGGTTGGGGTAAGACTGGACGGGACAGGTTGGGGTGGGACTGGACGGGACATGTTGGGGTGGGACTGAACGGGACATGCTGGGGTGGGACTGGACGGGATAGGTTGGGGTGGGACTGGACGGGATAGGTTGGGGTGGGACTGGACGGGACAGGTTGGGGTGGGACTGGACGGGACAGGTTGGGATGGGACTGGACGGGACAGGTTGGGGTGGGACTGGACGGGACATGTTGGGGTGGGACTGGACGGAACATGTTGGGGTGGGACTGGACGGAACATGTTGGGGTGGGACTGGACGGGACAGGATGGGGTGGGACTGGACGGGACAGGATGGGGTGGGACAGGATGAGGTGGGACAGGATGGATTGGGACAGGATGAGGTGGGACAGGATGGGAGGGACGGCTGGGGTAGGAGCGTGGTAGTAACAGCGCAAGTTGTTCTATATTACATTTTGAGAGAGACGTCAATACATATATCCTAAGTATTCTATTGCATTTCTTTAGTTTATTTATCTAAGACATAAAAGAAGAGAATATTGAGAAATCAGTTTGAATTTATAGATAATAAAATATTTCAAGCATCAAATAAAAAAAAACTTAAAACACTGAAAGTTCAATAAGTGGTCAGTTCCCACGCGCTTCCCAATGTCGTGTCTATTTATGCATGCGACTGGGGTGTTGAACGGGTTCAGGGAGTCATTAAAGGGATCTGAATTTGACATGTATGGTATAATCTTTTCATGCTGCCGTGAAGTTGGGTCGAGTCCCACCCGAATTCAGGTTATAATGAAGACTCTTGGAAGGGTACAACTAGGGATATGAAAAAAAAAATTGAAAGCACACACAAAAACCTCTTACCAAAAAAATGTCAAAATTATAATCATCAATAATTACACGCACACACACTTCAAAGAACCCGTCACACAACACTATACTGGAAGATAACTACACTCCTGGCTACATTACAGAGGAAGCTAGTTTAGAATCTGCCATGCGTGTTATTGTCTAGTAGGAACCCCACGCTGGAGGGAGGCGTCGCTAGGAGGGTGATGTTATGACGTCGTGCACAGTTGGTTAGATCACGTTACGGGGGAGTTGGGTGGGCATCTACACCAGCGTGAGGAAAAATTGGAGGTAGTAGAACAACAGCAACAGCAGCAGCAGCAGCAGCAGCAGCAGCTCAAATCACACCAGTAGAAGTAGTAGTAGCCAGGAGACAGCAGAAACCCCACTACCACCGCCACCACTACCGACGACTGTCGCTCCAGGCACAACATCCGTCACTCTAGGACTGTAACACAACGGGGGTAAAAAATGGAACGCGTCACTTACTCTCACCTGGCTGAAAATTGCCAAGCTCAATTTGTTTACTGGTGTCGGTCTTGTTGGGGACGCCACAGAAGTTCTTCTCAGCCAGCCAGGCCAGCAGCACCAGTGCAGGGAACATTAGCACCGTGACCAGCGCCTCCCACACCTCCACCTCGTCCGCAGACACCGCCACTAGGATGATCAGCAGCCATAAGTACGCTACCACCGAGAACACCGCCGTCACTCCAAACACCTGTAGCAGAGTGCCAAGGAAGAAGTGTTACTACTTGCGAAGGATGGAAGCAGTTCTAATGAGGCACAGGCCAGGTGTGCACAGACTAATTCAATACCATCATCACTTTCAGTCAGTACTAATGTGATTACATATTACGTATTGCACTTATGGGACAAACTATATTCAAGGTATCCTATCGTCAGTGTAATTACTGCAGCGGAGCTATACTCGAGGTGTCCCGTCTTCAATGCAATATGAAGTTGAAGTGACAGAATCGGGCCTTATATAGTCCCAGGAGGTGAGACGTAGGTTGATTTGGGAGGGCAGGTCCTTCTCAACCCCAGCCGTTCTCACTAGTAGAGGTTGTCGAAGTAGATGGTCTGTACCAAGATACCCTTGTGTTGCAGTGTCTGACAGAATGAACATTAAAATGGTATAAAATACCGACAGATTGTTAGGTAAGACACATATGCAACAGTTAGGTATCTTTATTTTGAAACGTTTCGCCTACACAGTAGGCTTCTTCAGTCAAGTACAGAAAAGTTGATAGAAGCAGAAGATACTTGAAGACGATGTAATCAGTCCATCACCCTTAAAGTTTTGAGGTGGTCAGTCCCTCAGTCTGGAGAAGAGCATTGTTCCGTTGTCTGAAACAATATGAAGTTGAAGTGACAGAATCGGGCCTTATATAGTCCCAGGAGGTGAGACGTAGGTTGATTTGGGAGGGCAGGTCCTTCTCAACCCCAGCCGTGTAAAGTTACTGGGGCAGAGCTATGCTAGGGGTGTGCAGTCGTCAGTGTTTCAAATTACCCTACAATTTATTTACATTTCAAGTGGTTGTAGCATTTACTACCTTCAGGTACAGTGTCTTAGAGGAAGTTAGACCGGGACAAGAATACTGCAGCTTACAATGGGAAGCTCTGGCATCATGCCGTGCAGTATTTAAGAGTTCATTAACCTATGAAATTTAAAAATATTGCAAAAATATATGTTTTCAATATCTCTCACTCTTCCTTTTTGAATTCTATTCTATAATTCTCTACATTACTTTTCTTTATTATAAAGTCCAATTTGATAAAAAAAATGTAAAACTAATAAACTGGCATGTATGAATCCTAAATTTCACACAAAAATACATCCACTAAAGATAAACCAATGTTTCAGTGGTTGAAACCGACCTAAAGAGGCATTCTCTAGTTATATTTAGAAAAATCAGCAATATAAAATATACATAGCTCAAAGTGAAAGCCAAACTTTCTTTTAATAAAGACCATCTATCAGAGAAGACGTTCTCCAGTAATTGCTCTGAATCCAACAAATCCATTATTTTAACAATTAAAATATGATTTTTTCACCTAAACAGCACAAACTTATATGATATCTTCCTTATGGAATTCATCAGTGTTGATAATTTGAGGCTGAAAACATGAGGCATTCTTCAGTTAATGAGCCTTTATCTTTGATATACTTTTGATGAGTTTCCAGAATCTTACTACTCTCGGAGTTCAGCCCTGGGCCAGGCTCGTCTGGTGCTTGCCTGGTGAACTAGGCTGTTGCCGCCGGAGACCCGCTGCCCCACATGGAATAGAACGGAAATCTTAATTTATTTAATAAAAATAGTGAACTGGGACCTATGCAGCACAAGAAAAAGTGTGAACGTTGCATTCTGTGAAGCACACCAGGGCTGAAAATCTGAAGCCGATCAGGAGAGGCACTCTCCACTTATCACACGGATTCTATCAATTCCAAATTTCATGAACTAATTTAGTTTCTTGACAAATTTATCTGCACACAAACACAACTACTGCACACAAACACAACTACTCGCCTTAATATGTATTACCCATTAAATACTGACGCAGTTCTGAGAAGGTAGACTCATATATTTTTAATATCAAATAGGAATCAAAATTTCACATTGTTTTACATATAAATTTCTTAAATGTGGCACCTACACACTTGAAGTTATCTCTATGCCGTCGTCGAATTAAGAGAACTTTTTGAACGTTAAAAGTTAAGCTGCTGAGGGTTTTGCAAGTTATCAAAGCCTTTCCAGGATGCTGGGAATGGGTTCAACATGTTTTGCCATATACATGACAGTTGTTCCAAGAATCATGCCCTAGTTACCGTACACCAACGTTAAAAAGTTTTGCAGTCGATTAGATGAAGCCTTGTAGTTACGGGCGAAACTCGAAAAATTAGAGGAAGAAAATTATTTTGGCAACCCTTTGAAGGACCCCCTTCTGGGACACCTATTTATCCTCGTACTCATTGGAAAGCAGTCGAGGTTCAATCCGAGGAAGAGGAAAGGTAACTCCAATTGCTTGCATCAAGGTCCTTTCACTAGCATGAAGGAAGAGAGCCCTCGTGAAAGGGGGGGGTTATCTGGCGTAGAGAGACGTTATGGCCTTGTTCCACGCAACTCGAACACAAGATCCGAGTACAAGACTTACCCACTATGTCCGAGTACAAGACTTACCCACTGTCTGAGTACAAGACTTACTCACAAGGTCCGAGTACAAGACTTACCCACAAGGTCCGAGTACAAGACTTACCCACTATGTCCGAGTACAAGACTTACCCACTGTCTGAGTACAAGACTTACTCACAAGGTCCGAGTACAAGACTTACCCACAAGGTCCGAGTACAAGACTTACCCACAAGGTCCGAGTGCAAGACTTACCTATGTCTGAGTACAAGACTTACCCACTATGTCCGAGTACAAGACTTACCCACTATGTCCGAGTACAAGACTTACCCACAAGGTCCGAGTACAAGACTTATCCACAAGGTCCGAGTACAAGACTTATCCACAAGGTCCGAGTACAAGACTTATCCACAAGGTCCGAGTACAAGACTTACCCACAAGGTTCGAGTACAAGACTTACCCACAAGGTCCGAGTACAAGACTTGCCCACAAGGCCCGAGTACAAGATTTACCCACAAGGTCCGAGTACAAGACTTACCCACAAGATCCGAGTACAAGACTTACCCACAAGGTCCGAGTGCAAGACTTACCCACTATGTCTGAGTACAACACTACCCACAAGATCCGAGTACAAGACTTACCCACTATGTCTGAGTACAAGACTTACCCACAAGGTCCGACTACAAGACTTACCCACAAGGTCCGAGTACAAGACTTACCCACAAGGTTCGAGTATAAGACTTACCCACAAGGTTCGAGTACAAGACTTACCCACAAGGTTCGAGTACAAGACTTACCCACAAGGTCTGACTACAAGACTTGCCCACAAGGCCCGAGTACAAGATTTACCCACAAGGTTCGAGTACAAGACTTACCCACAAGGTTCGAGTACAAGACTCACCCACAAAGTCCGAGTACAAGACTTACCCACAAGGTTTGAGTACAGGACTTACCCACAAGGTCCGAGTACAAGACTTACCCACAAGGTCCGAGTACAAGACTTACCCACAAGGTCCGAGCACAAGACTTATCCACAAGGTCCGAGTGCAAGACTTACCCACAAGGTCCGAGTACAAGACTTACCCACAAGGTCCGAGTACAAGACTTACCCACAAGGTCCGAGCACAAGACTTATCCACAAGGTCCGAGTGCAAGACTTACCCACAAGGTCCAAGTACAAGACTTACCCATTAGGTCCGAGTACAAGACTTACCCATTAGGTCCGAGTACAAGACTTGCCCACAAGGTCCGAGTACAAGACTTGCCCACAAGGTCCGAGTACAAGACTTGCCCACAAGGTCCGAGTACAAGACTTGCCCACAAGGTCCGAGTACAAGATTTACCCACAAGGTCCGAGTACAATACTTACCCACAAGGTTCAAATACAAGACTTACCCACAAGGTTCGAGTACAAGACTTACCCACAAGGTCCGACAACAAGACTTACCCACAAGGTCCAAGTACAAGACTTACCCATTAGGTCCGAGTACAAGACTTACCCACAAGGTCCGAGTACAAGACTTGCCCACAAGGTCCGAGTACAAGATTTACCCACTAGGTCCGAGTACAAGACTTACCCACAAGGTTCGAGTACAAGACTTACCCACAAGGTCCTACTACAAGACTTACCCACAAGGTTCGAGTACAAGACTTACCCACAAGGTTCGAGTACAAGACTTACCCACAAGGTTCGAGTACAAGACTTACCCACAAGCTTCGAGTACAAGACTTACCCACAAGGTCCGAGTACAAGACTTACCCACAAGGTCCGAGTACAAGACTTACCCACAAGGTCCGAGTACAAGACTTATCCACAAGGTCCGAGTGCAAGACTTACCCACAAGGTCCAAGTACAAGACTTACCCATTAGGTCCGAGTACAAGACTTACCCATTAGGTCCGAGTACAAGACTTACCCACTAGGTCTTAGTACAAGACTTACCCACTAGGTCTTAGTACAAGACTTACCCACAAGGTCAGAGCACAAGACTTACCCACAAGGTCCGAGTACAAGACTTATCCACAAGGTTCGAGTACAAGACTTGCCAACAAGGTCCGAGTACAAGACTTACCCACAAGGTCCGAGTACAAGGCTGACCCACAAGGTCCAAGTACAAGACCTACCCACTAGGTCTGACTACAAGACTTGCCCACTGGGTCTTAGTACATGATTTACCCACTAGGTCTGAGTACAAGACTTACCCACAAGGGCCGAGTACAAGACTTACCCACAAGGCTCGAGTACAAGGCTTACCCACAAGGTCTGAGTACAAGACTTACCCACAAGGTCCGAGTACAAGACTTGCCCACAAGGTCCGAGTACAAGATTTACCCACAAGGTCCGAGTACAAGACTTGCCCACAAGGTCCGAGTACAAGACTTACCCACTAGGGCTGGGTACAAGACTTACCCACAAGGTCCGAGTACAAGACTTGCCCACAAGGTCCGAGTACAAGATTTACCCACTAGGGCTGAGTACAAGACTCAAGAAATCGTAATGACACGATTGCAAACAAACCACGGTACGGGCTCACTCACCGCGGGTTCAATTCCCACCCATACCGAGATCTGAGCACAAGTGACTTACCCCCGAGGATTGAGTACAAGATTTACCCATGAGTGAGAAAAGTTGGATTTGAGAAGGACCTACCCAGTAGGTTTACTACACTACCTCTCAATTATTACATTCTTACTTCTACATGAGTGCCCTTCCTGTCCTGTCAAGATTATATGTGCCTGACAGTTAATAAGTCTCCATTTTGTTACTTCAATGTCACAGCGTTCCAGACCATGGAGGAGAACTCTGTTGTTCCAGGCTGAGGGACTGACCACCTCATAACTACGTCTTCATAGTTATGATGGATTGATTATTTCGTCTTTACATCGCTAATGGTTCTGCTGCCTCCTCTGTATTCGAGTGAAGAAGCCTACTGTGTAGTTGACACGTTTCGTAATAGATACCTAACTGCTGCATATGTCTTACCTTACCAACTTGTCGATATTGTGTACTGTTATCATATATTATATTCGCCTAGTTCTTTAGAGTACATCAGAGTGTGGGACTAGTTAGACACCTTGAGAATAGCGCAGGCGACTCCTGGAACCTGACACTAGGTGAGTCAGGCTTGTCTTGGCGTGTTGTTGGTGTAATGTGACCCGGGTGGTCTAGCTGGATAAGTTACTTGATACTGTCGCTCTCCTGCTCCTGTCTCCCATGACGGAGAAACTGATTATATTTGCTTCCTGTCTTCTTCTGTTTGTCTTCCATGTGGTCACAGGCGTCTGGAGATCACAAGTGAATATCGTCTGTCTTGCCTGTGGTCACAGTCGTTTTGGGAAGAAAAAGATACAAAATATGTCTATCTTTGTCTCTCTCTGTTCACTTACCTTTATGTCTCTGATTCTCCTGGTCTCGCCGTTGGGGATTGACATGACACAGACAGCAGAGATGATGAAAAGGTTGAAGGCGGCCGAGCCTACGATGGTGCCGGGGCCCAACTCGCCGCTTTCGAAGTTGTTACCGATGACTTCGATGATGGAGAGAAGGATCTCCGGCGCTGACGAGCCGAGGGCCATTAGTGTGAGGTTGGCCACTGCGTCGCTCCAGATCCGCACCTCTATCACCTCCGGCTCGTCCTCCTTCTCTGAGGTCAGATAAACCTGCAACAGAAGTCACAAGACTGAGTGAGGGTGGTAGGTGAGGAGGGGAGGAAGATAAGGAGGGGAGGAAGATAAGGAGGGGAGAAAGAAGTAGAGAGATGAGAGCAGTAGGTAAGGAGAGGGAGGCAGATGAGAGGAGAAAGAAGTGGATAAAAAAAGATAATGATAATGCAGATAAATGGTATTAAGTAGATAGGTGTGACATTTATGAAGCGCACTGACACAGCAGGTAACTCGGCGCTCATAACCATTAACAAAATATACAACACAATAAAAACAAGTATAAAACAAATAATAATTAACAAACACAAGTATTAACATACCAAGTTAAAAAACAACAACATAAAATTGCCAAACTACTTCCCTAAAAGTTCCCCGGGTTTCCTACAGGCAGATCGGTTATTATAAAACACATAACCAGAGGCAAATACTGTTTGCCATACACATTTTCAATTAATGGTCAATTTTCATTATTACATTGACCAATGACCATAAAGAAGCACGATAGTTTCAGAAATTTCACATACATGCTGAAAAATCTTTTTATTTTTTTAAAGACGATTTCTCTTTCGTTTATTTCATCATCTTATCATTTTTACGTCTCTCTTCCTTCCCCAAGTGAAATCCTAGCTTAAGGGGCACGTAGGTTCCCCTGTCTTCTTATAACATGTTAGTGGAAAAATGAATATGTTATTAGAAGACGGGGGAACTTATGTAACTCTGAAGCCTCCCTCCCCTCCCTTTCCTTTCCTTCCCCTCTCCTCCCTTTCCTTTCCTTCCCCTCTCCTCCCTTCCCTTCCCTTCCCACCTCCCCTCCCCTCGCATACAATCATAGCTGCGCTACTGGGTATGAGAGATGTGTGTGTGCTCGATCCTCAGTGGACAGGGATTCATCAAATATTTGCCATAGGTTCTCTCATCTTTCCCTTTTCACCCAGTCTTTGCCATTTTCCCTTCGTCCTCTTTCTTCCTACCAGTCTTTCATTTTCTACCAGACTCTCTCATATCCTCTGAAATAAGTTTTATTCAGGTAATCTACATATGATTTGTATTTATTATCTAAACATAGAAAATATTTCCACTCAATACAGTTATTATAAACATTGTATTGTATTCCATGACGCGTTACACCCATGAGGATCATTAAGCGAGAAGAGTGTTGGAGGCTCGATCCTCCATCCGATAATCGTGGTACGTTATGCAAATTTAACCTAAGATAACTCAATAAAGTCAGCCACTGACTGGCGAAACGTTTCCACAAATAAAGATTCCCAAACGTTGCACAGTGTGTCATCCTTCAATTTATCCGTTTCCTAAACCATTTACATCATGTGAGTTATGCTTGAGTTATTAACCTTGGTAATCTCACCTTGCGGGTCTTGCTGGTGATCTTCTCGATAGCACCCATGAAGATATCAGCGATGATAGCCACGCCCAGGAAGCAGTAGAGGAGCCCCGCCAGGTACAAAAAGGCTCGCACTCCCTCCGGCCAAGTGTACTCGGAGAAGAACGGCAGGAGAAGACCCAGACGAGCGCATCTGTCCAAGAAACACAGGTCATAACGAGTAACACCGCAACCCGCAAGACAAAAGTCTCCTAGTATACCAGTGATTCTCAACCAGGTGTAAACTTACCCCTTGGGGGTAAAAAACTACATGGCAAAGGGTAAATAATTGATGTACCTGATAACTGAATAATTGAATAATTTATTTGTTTCTGACCTTCTTATATTTCTGTCCCTTTATGATGGCGATAATTTTTTTTTGTATGGAAGGGGGTAAATAGAGAAATACATCAAGCCGAGGGGATTAATGATGGAGGAAAAGTTGAGAATCCCTGTAGTATACCCTGAGGGTGGAAATTCCGGGGGTCAACGCTCCCGCGGCCCGTTCCATGACCAGGCCTCGTGGTCAAAGATTTTCAACAAGTCAAATGCCTTCCTGTGTTCAAAGCTTATCAAGAAGTCAAAACCTTAGTGATCAAAGCTTATTTACTGATGAATTCGAGGTTCCACGAAGCTGGACCTGGGGCAGCACGCATGAACAAGCTATTAAGGAAGATGGAACCTTCACTGATGACAATAAGAAAGTGAGCGAAATACTGAGGACATAAAAGGACTCAATGATCAGTGACCCAAATGAATCTGTCACAAATACAACACCGAAGTCTCCTACATAACCCCACTCCACTTCGAGGGAACTCTTTTAAGCAAGGATTCCATACTTTTGTTGGCTTTGGCCCTCGATTTTGCACAAGAGGAAAAGTAAGAGTAAAAGGGTCATTTTCAGTTTCATTAGTCGCTGATGCAGCTTTTAGATTTTAAAAGAGGATGAACTGAGGAGACTTTACCATTCAACAATTAAATTAATACAAGGGATGAAATCTAATTCAGCAAAAGATATAAAGAACCACAAACTGAACTAGGAAACTTAGATTGTTAAGGAGGATCTGCGGGTGATTGATATAAACAGTGAATAACAAATACACGAGATAACTCAATAAGTATCAAAGCTTGATCCTAAGACCTTTCAACACTCGCAACCATCTCTCACACACCCACAATTATATATAATTATATATATATATATGCAATAATTTATCATTCTGAACCTATATATTTCACTGTGTTTCTTTAGTATTAAATTATTGTAAACAAATCTATATATATATATATATATATATATATATATATATATATATATATATATATATATAAATGAGTTCTTGCTAATTGACCAGTTTTACATATTATATATATATATATATATATATATATATATATATATATATATATATATATATATATATATATATATATATATATATATATAAACTCACGAAATCGTAATGACACGATTGCAAATAAACCATACCACGGGCGGGATTTGAACCCGCGGTCAGAGTCTCAAAACTCCAGACCGTCGCGTTAGCCACGGTGGCTAGCTTTTCCAGTGGCTAACGCGACGGTCTGGAATTTTGAGACACTCTGACCGCGGGTTCAAATCCCGCCCGTGGTATGGTTATATATATATATATATATATATATATATATATATATATATATATATATATATATATATATATATAATATATATATATATCTCGTGACTTTTTAGACACGGAAGACAACATCTCAAGTCGACTTCTCTACAATTTCGAAGTTTCCTGGCTAGACCTGTCATTTTAGGAGAACTACCAACACCGGAAAGATATCAGTTAAAACGCCTATGTTTTCATGTTATTCAGGGTTCCCAAACTCTGCGAATAACCAGAAAATACTTACTGTATCACAAGACGGGCAGCCACTCACATTTCCACTTTAGCTAAACCTTTAAAGGTCATCACTCCACCAGAAGTTATTTATTCCTCAAGTGACTTATATTTGGAACATACTCTCCTAGCAGAAAAATATCTGAAAACCCAAGCTAGTAAACAAGTAGACAAGTTCTTGCTCACAGTTGGGTTCAACTTCACCCTGTAACCCAAAATTGGTATTGCAAAGCATTAAGTATACAATACAAAAGAAATCACTGTATGAAGCAGCACCACTCATGTAAAACTTTGAGGTAGGACTGAGGTAAGATAGCAGTTCCTAGGTTGTAAAATACCTATACATACGTGTAGTATTTCCGTTCAGAGCACTTAACTGCTAGTTAAAAGAATGAGAACGAAAGAGTGAAAACTAGAAATTGAAAACAAGAAAGTAAAATTGACTGATAACGAAAAAGTACGTGAGAACGACAAATATAGAAACTGAGGAAGAGAAAGAGAAAAAAATGAGAATGAGAAAGTGAGCTAACAAGAAAGTGAGCGAGAACGAGAAAGTAGAACAAGAAAGGGAGAGAGAATGAAAAAGCAGAATGAGAAAATGAGAGAACAATAAAATAAGTGAAGTGGGAGAACGACAGAGAACACGCAAGCGAGAAAACATACACAACGACTCACTTGCCGCAAGTTCAAGCCCTACCCGTACGGTAGTTTGCAATCGCGTCATTACGATTTCGCGAGTGAAGAGAGTGACATTAATAACAATAAACGTGAGTTAGTCACCTGTAGCCACTGTAGACATCTTCCTCACTGATATAGGTGTTGTTGTTTATAAGGTATGAGTTACCAGGTCCTGGCTCCGCCACCACCACCTGGTCTAGGCTCAAATCTAGCCGCTCCTCGGTAGCCATCCTCCTCCTCCACGCTCAGTCCTGATGGATAAGGGATATGTGACGTTAGTTGCCTGCACAATATTCATTGGTCGTTTTAATTTTTTTTGAAGTGCGCTTTGACCGTGTAGGTCATTCAGAACTCTTGGTAATACAAAATACGTATATATATCATACACACAGATAAAAATAAATGTAAAATTAACACACAATAAGAATTACGCACATGAAAATAACACGTAAATACAGTGTGTGTGTGTGTGTGTGTGTGTGTGTGTGTGTGTGTGTGTGTGTGTGTGTGTGTGTGTGTGTTTTCCTCAGTCGACAGATTGAGAATTCCTGTTGAAATAATAAGGCACGACCCCCACCTCCAGCAGAACTTGCTTCTTGTCAGTAGTGCCCAACAAAATCACCATTACTCAAAAACGTATCTACTGATGTGGCTCAGGAAATTGCTGAAAGGCACAAGCTTGCTGAAGAGGATGCTCGCAATGGCAACTTCCCATTCATTACCCAGGACATCAACAGAATTCCGCATCCTTTTGCAAATTTTGGAGATGAGCTAACCATGCCTGATTCTTCTGGACCACAGGGTGGACAGAAGCATATTGAATATCCATAAATATCCATCTGCCCACTTTTCTATTTTTTTTATTTTTGCAAAGTGTGTGTACATGATATTTGCATTTTGCTTGTATGCTAGTTCATCCCAGACCCTGTCATAACAGTCCTGCAGCTGCGAGAGGCAGGAGCGACCTGCTCTAAACCCATGTTGCCTTGAGTAGTGCATTTGTTGTGAATCCATGTATTCAGTAATCTCGCTTTTTAAAACTCACTCAGATATTTTAATGTGAGATGTCTGTGCTATCGGTCTATAGGTTTTTGCGTTTGCTTTACTGCCACCTTTGTGGGGCTCTGTTATATTAGTGGTTTTTGATGACTGTGGAATGACTACATACAATGTTTAAGGCACTTTATCTTGGTTTCTTGTATTTCTTAACGAATATGAAGTTCCACGAATCTGAGCCTGAGGCAGAGCGTATGGGCATGCTCTTAATGGCTTTAAAGTCGAGTGCGATTAGGGTTATGTCAGAAATTATGGAGATATTAGCAGAGCTTTGAGTGGCATCTATGAAAAAGTAAGTCATTTAGTATAGCTTTCTTTCGACTGATTAACAATTGACTGAATACAGTCGTTTTATGACTTCAGTACTTCACTCAGTTCTTTGTTGTCATCTCCTTTAAGCAAGGGCCCCGAGACCAAAAATGTTTTTTACCCTGGATTTTGCGTATGAGAAAAAAATATTCTTATTTTTTTCAATTTCACATTTGGCTTTGTTACTCCCTCTGCCTCTCCTGGACTCTGGATTTATTTGAGTTCTTTTTGTCTAACCACTATTTGTTTCAGTAAGACAGCAGCCTACGAGAAGTTTTGTGACTCTTCGTCTTGGCCTGTTGAGGGAGCACCTATCTCTCTCTCTCTCTCTCTCTCTCTCTCTCTCTCTCTCTCTCTAAGTTGCATCCTCTCTTTTTTTTCTTAATAATGGAAGTGTCAGGAGCCTAGTTCTAATGTCATTAAGCTCTAGACACTCGTACTATCCTCCCAATACGTTTTAGAGAGGTCATGATTTATTTGATCCTAGTAAATTTTTAATATTGAAGTTCAAATGGTTGAATACCCTCATGACTGATTGTTTTGCTGCTCAGGGCCGGTGGGTATGCAGGTCTGAAGTGCGATTATGTTGATGGTCTGAGTTTGCCGAATTGGACACCATTATGTTCCGTACCAGATCCTCATTATTTGTGAATGTAATGTCACTGGCACTTAAAAGCTTGGTCAGTGCAGTTATTTGCCGTCTTAAGGCGAATGTAATACAATCTTTCAGTTGTTCATTTATGCACGACTTTTCATACGAACTGGCTTCTGAGATTTTTTGTTTTCTGATACTACAGTATTTACTACTTTCATCCATTTTAAATGTCTTAAATTAAAAGCCCCAATCAACAGGATATTTGGGGCCGAGCAGAGAAGATTTTCAAGACAGTAATCGATTTTCAGAGACACACACAGAGACAAACAGATACAGAGACAGAGACAGACACAGACAGAGAGAGAAAGAGAGACTGATATAGCGAGAATAGATTGTACAAAATCGATGAAGGAACAGAATCCTGGGTTAAATATGACACTTAATAGATCGTTGCAGTTATACATCAAGCAAGTAACTTTGGCAGCGTATGCGAGGCTTGTGAACCTCCCTACTATCTTCAGCGACCCTAACAAATCGCTCACTGTGACGCTTTACGCAACGCTACTTGAAAATTTAGAAATTTGCAATCTGACTGGTTTCGGAACTGCTTAGGAGGCACTATAACTAAATACGAAAGCAACTGGTGTTAAGAATGTTTACAAAGTAGTACCAGGAGAAGCCATTACTACCAAGTACAAATCATTGAGAAGAATGTCGAGTATGTATGTTTACCAGTGTCACATTCAAGTCAGGTCACCAACTCAGTCTGATTCATCTGGTGACGTGGAGATAATCTTTTCTTTGCCTTTATTTTCTTTTACTACTTGGTCGTGGACTGTGTTATTCCATGCCTCATCCTTCACTCCTCTCCAGTATACATAAGTTATTATATCCTTAATGGACACTTCGCTTGATTATGGTGAATTTAATATTGTGTTGGCCATTACGGTATCGGTACTGCTTTCACCATAGTTAATGAAATATGTCGTGTCACCCTTTTCTATAGGGCCTTTAGCCATTATACTAGTTTCTGTCTGTTAACTTGTATGTTTGTACTCTTAGCCAACAGGCTTGGAGTCCGTTACTCAAACAGTGAGAGTAAGACAAAACGGTTTAGTAGTGTTTGCTAAGTGATAGCATCTATAATTCGTTCAATTTTCTGAGATAAGTGATAGCTTAAAACTGCCTGTGCACTGTGTCAAATGTACCAATCAAACTTCTTTACCTTCCCTGGCCCACTGAATGTGTCAGCTCTGACTACTGGGTCACCTCATTTTCCCGCGGTACATTCTGAAATCTTTTCCATCCGAGGCAAGTACCTGGCCGCACTTTCTTATTAAAGTGATTCAGTCTGACATCAGTACAACTAATGTCTGAGGATTTATTTCAGAGGTTTCTTATATATTATGTTTTATTATTTTTCTTATACTGTTTAAATATTTTTTGATGTTATATGTAATAATAATAATAATAATAATAATAATAATAATAATAATAATAATAATAATCATAATAATAATAATAATTTGGATTTTTGTCACTATTTTCAATACCTTTTTAAAACGCTGTTGTTAGTTTCCATATTTCCATGAAAGAGAGGACGATTTCCCTAATATTTATGGTCGACACTGTCCTTGCCTTTGTTACTCCCTTTTCATGCAAATAAGGATAGTCATGTGAATTATGAGGCCCGAAAAAAAAAAGTCATAAATGGAAACTAAAATTGCAGAGGAGCCATAGGAAAGTTGGAAAACAAACTTTTAGTTTGAAAGTTGTGAGAAGAGTGGAATATACTAGACGCGAAAACAGCAAAGGCAGACTCTGTACAGTTTCAAAACATGGGAGGTCTGGTACGGGACCGAAAAGCGGAAGCGGCGACCCCCGAAATCAACTTCTGGTAGACTCCAGGCAGGTAAGTGATGACATGGCCCAGGAGAACAACATTAAGTTTATTTAGGCACAGGTACACATAAGTACATTTGTTATACATAGTGTAAATTACCTAGGATAACCCCAAAAGGTCAGACAAAGTGACTTATTTCCATTGGGGTCCTTGTGTCAGTAATGGTAATCAATATAATTTTTAAAAACCAAGGCCAGAAGACATGAATTTATTCGAGCAAAGTCGTGATGGCGAGTGGAGAAATCAAGACAAAAGTACCTGGAGGGAGGTCACTCGTCCCTAGGCGTCAACATAACAACCACCAAATATAAAACTTGTCCAACATTTCACAGTCACGGTGAAAATCTGTACAGAGTGAGATGAATGGCCAGGAGGGACCAACCATTTATCTTCCTCCCTCACCTCTGCTTTATTCCACACAATCTTCTTTCCCCAATTTCCTCTCTTACTCCTATCTCCTTCATTCAATATTGTTGTATATGCAAAAACTTTTTTTCTGAATTTTCTTCTCACCTACTGTTTTCTTTTCTCTTACTCTCCCCATCTTTCCTTTTTCCTTCCAGTGTACACTCTTTCCTTCCCTGCTGCTCTCTACAACATTATCGGCAGTGCTGTTCTTCCAGGCTTCATCAGTTAGCATGACTTAAGAAATCGTAATGACACGATTGCAAATAAACCATACCCCCGGCCGGGATTGAACCCGCGGTCATAGAGTCTCAAAACTCCAGCCCGTCGCGCTAGCCACTAGACCAGCTAGCCACAATAAGATTCATCCAACTAGGTATATTTCTACACCAGAGCTAGAGTTCGTCACGGCCACGCTAGCTGGAGATTCGTCTGTAAAAACTTGCATTTGTGGTCACAGAGGTGCCTGTGCTAACTTTCCTATGGTGTAGAAATATACCTAGTTGGATGAATCTTATTGTGGCTAGCTGGTCTAGTGGCTAGCGCGACGGGCTGGAGTTTTGAGACTCTATGACCGCGGGTTCAATCCCGGCCGGGGGTATGGTTTATTTGCAATCGTGTCATTACGATTTCTTAAGTCATGTTTACGGCAGTGAAGGGACTTGAGCTAGAGTTCGTCACGGCCACGCTAGCTGGAGATTCGTCTGTAAAAACTTGCATTTGTGGTCACAGAGGTGCCTGTGCTAACTTTCCTATGGTGTAGAAATATACCTAGTTGGATGAATCTTATTGTGGCTAGCTGGTCTAGTGGCTAGCGCGACGGGCTGGAGTTTTGAGACTATGACCGCGGGTTCAATCCCGGCCGGGGGTATGGTTTATTTGCAATCGTGTCATTACGATTTCTTAAGTCATGTTTACGGCAGTGAAGGGACTTGAGCTAGAGTTCGTCACGGCCACGCTAGCTGGAGATTCGTCTGTAAAAACTTGCATTTGTGGTCACAGAGGTGCCTGTGCTAACTTTCCTATGGTGTAGAAATATACCTAGTTGGATGAATCTTGTTGTGGCTAGCTGGACTAGTGGCTAGCGCGACGGGCTGGAGTTTTGAGACTCTATGACCGCGGGTTCAATCCCGGCCGGGGGTATGGTTCATCAGTTAGGCTGTATCTCGTCGTTTATCGGATAATAACCACCTTCCATCCCTCTCCGTGAAAACCAGTTGATTCCAGGGTCACCGCCCCCGCGACCTGGAAACAGTTCAGGGTTCCTGCTGTACGGTCTGTTGAATCAAACTGTTCGTGCTTACGGCATTCAGTCCAACATAAGCACAACAGCCACAGCTTATCGAGTTTCCTCTTTAACACAAGGGTTGTCTGACTATTCCCGCTAAAATGTTGTGTAGTTTTAAAAATAGGTTAGATAAATACATGAGTGGGTGGGTGTGAGTTGGACCTGATTAGATTGTACTACTAGGTCAGTTGCCGTGCTCCTTCCTTAAGTTAATGTAACCTGACCTGACTAGGTTGGGGCATTGGCTTAAGCTGGTAGGACACTTGAATGTGCCTAGAATGGGCCAGTAGGCCTGCTGCAGTGTTCCTTCTTTATGTTCTTATGTTCTTATATGCCGTGCCGAATAGGTAAAACTTGCGATTCTGGCTTAAATAGCAACGCTCTTCTTGCCGAATAAGGCAAGTGAAAATTTGTGTATGCAGTAATTTTGCAAAAATCATTCTGAACCTAACGAAAAAATTATATTTCATTGTTTTTTGTTAAATTATTGTAAATGAGTTTTTGCTAATTGACCAATTTTACCTATTCAATTAGCAAAAACTCGTTTAAAATTAAGTCCATTCTAAAAAGAATTGATACGTTTAAAGATTTTTTTCATTTATGTTAATGTAAAAATTAATAATTTTGAACCATAAGAACTTTAGAAAATTTACCTGACCTTATTATAACACGCTCAATATAATTTAGCCTAATCAAACTAAATATATTTTAGATAAATTAATATATCAATAAACTGCAGCTACCCGGGGGATGGAACCCATGTTGTTTTAGCCCGCCTGGTGGGACGAGAGCGAAAATTCACGACACTCGAAATCACTGGATCATACAATCCTACAAACATGAGCCTAGCGAACTAGGTTCAATCCCTCGGCTAGCCGCAATTTGTTATTGATTAAATACCACTTGTTCGTGGTTACAATAAGATATGTACTGCTTGTGGAGGCTAGTACACCAAACGGGAAGTAGAATGAAATTAGCTATGAGGCAACCACACCATCGTATGTCCTCGCAACATGAAGCAAGCCTAGTTCGCTAGGCTCATGTTTGTAGGATTGTATGGCCCAATGGTTTGAAGCATCGTGAATTTTCGCTCTCTTCCCACGAGGCGGGCTAAAACAACATGGGTTCGATCCCCCGTCTAGCCGATGTTTGTTATTGACTAAATATCACTTGTTCGTGGTTACAATTTATATATATATATATATATATATATATATATATATATATATATATATATATATATATATATATATATATATATATATATATATGTGTGTGTGTGTGTGTGTGTGTGTGTGTGTGTGTGTGTGTGTGTGTGTGTGTGTGTGTGTGTGTGTGTGTGTGTGTGTGTGTGTGTGTGTGTGTGTGTGTGTGTGTGTGTGTGTGTGTGTGTGTGTGTGTAACATCATTTAAAGTATTTGGGAGGCCAGGTCTGAGATCGAGCCGTAAGGGTGATGATTCCCCGCACAGCCTTCAAGTAAACTTCAAATAGAACTTAAATCTCTTCACCGCTCACCTGAGGTTGCTACGATGATTTAGACATTCACTAATTTTTTTTATTACTTAAAATTAGACATATTACCCACCACGACGTTAACAACGAGGAGAGCACTTTTTTTTTATAATGGGGGTAATGGTCCCAAGTCATTTACTCCCAGGAACACTAATGAAGCCGCAGTTTTTAGTTGCGTCTTGGTTGTGTGGCAGTCATCAACGTACTTGAAGGGTCGCTTGGTATTCCAGCAGGTAATGAATCAGTGGTCGTCTGACATACTGTTAACAGCGTCCAATTTTCTCGTCGATTTTTTCCAGCTGCTATCTTTGTGGTAGCGTAGCGTAAACAGTCAATGGATGGCTGTGTTGAGATATAATAGTCAGGTCTATGTTGTTAGGTGCAGGCTTGAGCTCTGTTGATGTCCGGTACAAATTTTGAGACCTTGATGTGACAAGAGTTTTTGATGTTTACCTTTCAGAGATTATATCCGATTTAGGCTTACTGATTTAGTAATCAGAATGTGGTCGATACTTATAGCCAATCTGGCAGCACCATTTGAAGCTTCACCTCGTGCCCTTTCCTACCAACATGACTTGGTAATAAATTAACAGTGATTCCTCCTTCGACCAGTTAGGACCGGTAAGATACTCCAGATAAAACTAACGAATCTTCGCATTGACTTCGATGGAGTCAATGTGAATTACGGGTATCTGCATTATCGTGCCAAAGTCAGGAAGCCCCCAATGAATCGTCCATCGTGACACATGATGGCTGCTGCACGCTTCTCGGAGCTACTGAACTCCTCAGCCTAGTCTATGATTGATTCTGCTTTATAGTTTAAACAATTTGTGCTGCAGAAGTGCTCACTTTGGATGCTGGGTGTAACATAAGCACTGAAGGTAGCAAGGTGGTTAAGGAGTGTATTCCTCTGCTGGCAAATCACTTCCTTATTGAAACAGTTATATGGTCATTAGTCTCAGTATTATATCGGTCATGGATCTTAGTAAGGTTAGGTCACTGAAGACTGAGACTGGGAATTCAAGAAATTCTTGTTGTCGTCAAGGCAAATGTGTTAAACTAAGTATTCTATTGTTGGCAAGGGCAGAGTGCAGAACCTCTAGCCTGAGATAAGCTATTTCAGTCCGCTGGGGTGTTGCAAGTATAGTTCGCAAGGCTTCGTTTTGCACTACTTTTATACTTTTGTTTATAGTCGAGATGTGAATCATGACCCCTCCACTGTAATCAGAGAGTGAACTGCATGGATGCAATACACCCGGTACTGCATTTTGGCTGATCCCAGCATGTGAATTAATCATGGCATTCATAATTGTGAGTCTTGGGAAGATATGAGCCCTGATGTATCCAACCTGCTTGTGAAAATTTTACCTTAGTCGATCCAGATAGCAAGGGATACGATAAAATCTTGGGCCAATGTAGTAAGATGAGTAGTAATGTAGGCGGGGCCTACATTCCTCCTCGAAACTTAGTAAAAACTTTAAGTAACCAAAATGATAACTGACGATTCAAGACAACGACGTCTATAAGGCTACCTAGAATCTTTGTAGAAGATGCTAGCTAGTCTCACTCCAGTTCCCTGACTATATTTGTATTGCACACATATATTTGGATTATGTATACGAGAGGACTTTGTGCTCATTAATGACCATGTCTAGATCTTCAGCCATTTCTCCCAAACTGCCGCAGTCTCCCCATGGAATAGGGTATAACCCCAATTTTAATATCAAGGTTGTTGATGTTCTTGTTGGAGAGATTCCTGCTTGTGGTGCTGGTGGTAGCAGCCACTTTTAGCACAATCTTAGTATATGTGCTGGATAAATTACTTGCTAATATTCTATTAGTTAAGACTACAAATCGGACTTAGTATATATCGGTGTTGAAGGGTGTTGAGGTTTGTTTTGCTTGTTGTCTTGAGTCGTGGATGAAGTAAAAGGGAAGTGTGGATTTGAGAAAGTCTGGTGGGTAATGATGCATTCCTCTTCCAGAATTTCAGAAATACTGATCCTGCAAACTATATGAAAAATACACTTGTCACTCCTCGTTTCGTTTTGTTGTGGTGGTCAGAGTGGAAAGGCATCAGGTCGTCCTTGTTCGTAGGCTTACAATATACTTCGAAAGTCAGTCACAATAGTTGCAGAGACGTACATCGAGGAAGGGTAAGCTGTTATTGCACCCTTCCTCCGCCTCTGAAATACCTTTGAAGAGTTTCACGAGTTTCTCTACTCTCTGAGCCCGGCCATGGGCCAGGCTCGTCTGGTGCTTGCCTGGTCAACCAGGCTGTTTCTGCTGGAGGCCCGCTGCCCCACATATCCATCACAGCCTGGTTGATCTGGCACCTGGTGAAGATACTTGCCCAGTTTCCTCTTGAAGGCTTCTACACTTGTTCCAGCCGTGACTTTGATACAAAGCTCGACTCTATTAATATTCTGTTGAAGGTTCACAATTCTGAATCATTTGGGAATTATGAGGACGTCATTCACACATCTTAATCAAAACTTTGTTGTTAGGAATGAGAGAAGCATTTTTTCCTCCTTTAGGCACTCGTGTAGAGATTGGCATAGCACCGCTCTGATTCCTGACAGTATTACAGTCCCAAAACATTATATGTGCATTGATTTATCACAAGAAAATGTTAAAATTGTTGCAAAGCTCAGTTACATCAACGATGTAACTGAGCTTTGCAACAATTTTAACATTTCTTGTGATAAATCAATGTACAAACAATGTTTTGGGACTGTAATACGGTAAGGTTGAGATCCTCATTGACTTTACTTTTAAAAAGACTTATAGCCTGTGCTGTGGGAATTTTACTGAACAGCGAGATAACATCAAAACTTGTCTCCTTTTTGTTTCAGACGTTGATAAGTTTAACTCGGTTGTTCACATCTCATGAAACTTTTAAAAGAGTAATGCCGATAGCAACCAGAAGCTTGGACAAGTGTTTATCTAATGTTGGAACAAGTGTGTGCGGTGCTCTTCCAGTGCCTGAGGTGATATGCCAGAGCGAGACGCTGGTTGTGTCTTGGAAAGTCACCCCCAGCGTACGCCCAAAAATTCCCACTCGTGTATGTACTTGTCCCACCTATTTTCACAGCTATTCAGGCACTAGCTGGTTAGTTTGTTCCGCTTATCATGTTAAACAAGAGCTTTCCTATATCATTTCTAAATCTAAATTTGTCCAAATTGAATGTGTTGCTCAGAATATACTTAGATATTTTGAGCCCTGTATTCAATACAGAGGTTTTTGGAAGTGATGAAACTGGAGACAGTCGGTAATGAATATTATTACTACTACAAGCCCTTTATTTATTTATATGGCGTTTATTTATTTCGGTTTTTACATTCTATTTATTTACAGAGAATGCAAAAATTTAGTACCTTCTATGAAAGGCTTTTAAAAAAAAGGAAAACTTGGTAATCCCTCACTGTATGTTCTCTGGACAGTTGAGTAATGTCCACTTTAATATGAAGGCGCGAACTCTGCTGCAGTCTAAATGAAGTCTTACCATGAATTCAAATACGAGGTATAATCCTTGGGGCTTGTATTACTAGTACTCCTTGAAATAAAATTAAGATATCTCTTAGATTTATTACGAATATTTGTGCAATGTTTTGTCTGTGATATCCGCCAGCCAGAACCTTAATTCTTTATCGAAATCGGTTTGGTTAATATCTATATTATTTAATTTGTAAGTGCCACTTTTCTGACCACGTTAACCTATCCAAATTATCCCGTAGCTTACTGAGGTTAAAGGTAGGATTCATTATACAATATCAGGGATAATAAAGCTGTCTTTGTGTACTTGTGTCTCATTGCAATTTTGAGTAAATCTGTTTGGTTCTGGGATAACCAGATGGGCATCCTTGTATTTCATATTAAGTGTTCGTTCAAGCATGTTTCGAGGTTGGAAGATGCGCATCCAGGGCAGAGAATGACAAACTCCTCTGTATTTGGACTGAAAATCACCTAGTGGGCGAAACGTTGCCTTAATGAATGCCTATAAGTTGCATGCGTGTCCATTTACTGAACTATTGTCCATATTGCTACCAATAAATAAGCACATTTACTTAAGTGACTATTCACTCATCTCAGCTATTACGTAGGCTGTGAGCTACCAGACTCAACAATGACAATTGCTGAACATAACTTGCACTAGGTCCCCTGTCTAATTCCTTCCCATTTATGCAAACTCTGATGGGTAAGATACATGTGCAACAGTTAGGTATCTTTATTGTTGAAACGTTTCGCCTTCATGGTAAGCTTCATCAGTCAGACACAGGAGAATGTATTGTAGGCGGCAACAGTGGCAAGGTACATAAAGATTATGTAATCAGTCCATCAACCTTAAAGAAATAGTTTCAGTTGGTCAGTCCCTCAGCCTAGAGAAGAGCTCATCTCCATAGTCTGGAACGATATGAAGCTGAAGTATGAAAATGGGGTCTTAAATACCGTCGAAGGTGAAGTGTGGAAAATCTGGAAGACGTTGTAGGAGACAGGGTTCACTAGTAGAAGCAAGAATGTAAGAATTCTGAAGCATTGCAGCAAGCCTACTGGCCCATGCTAGGCCTGTAGTTAAGCAGTGAAGTTGTGAAGATGTCCTCCATACAAAGATACCCTTCGGTTGCTGTGTCTCGCGGATATGTTGAAAATGGCATAAAATACCGACAAGCTGATGAGTAAGACACATGTGCACTTGTTTCTTACTCATCAACCTGTCAGTATTTTATACCATTTGCAACATATCCAAACTCTGTTGGCGACCAGTCAATCATGCCTCAGTCCAAGATACTCTTCTATACAGTGTGGAGCTACTCCGTCCTTCAGTATCATGTGAGAACTATCAAGAACCTTAACGAGGTCCATATACTCAATGTTATATTGATGGATAAGACATGTGCAACACCTATCTTTATTATGAAGAGGGACGTTAAAAAGGGGATAAGAAAAGCTAAAAGGGACTATGAAATTAAAGTTGCTAAGGATTCGAAAACTAACCCAAAAGGTTTTTTCCAGGTCAATAGAATAAAAGTTATAGATAAGATAGGTCCCCTTAAAAATAACTATGGGCATCTTACTGACAAAGAGAATGAAATGTGCTCGATTTTAAATAATTTTCTCTCGGTTTTTACACAGGAAGACACGAACAATATCCCAGTAATTAATTTTTATAGTGGACCTGAAGAAGATAAATTATGTAACATCACAGTCACTAGTGAAATGGTTATGAAACAAATAGACCGACTGAAGAAAAATAAGTCGCCAGGTCCTGATGAGCTTTTTTCAAGGGTTCTTAAGGAATGCAAAATGGAAGTCTGTGAACCATTAACTAATATTTTTAATTTATCTCTTCAAACAGGTGTAGTGTCTGATATGTGGAAGATGGCTAATGTAATTCCTATTTTTAAAGCAGGGGACAAGTCGTTATCGTCAAATCACCGCCCAATAAGCCTGACCTCAATTGTAGGCAAATTGAAAGTTAAGACACTTGTGCAACATCTGGTTATCTTTATTGTAGACGTTTCGCCATCCAGTGGCTTTATCAATACAGATTCTTGGACATAATAAGAAATCAGAAGAACTACATACAAAAGATGAAGTAATCAGTGCCTCAGCCTTGGAGGTGGTGTTCAGAGCACCGTGGTTGAAGAGATTCTGAAGCACAGGCAAGGAGACTGGCGCTTATATAGGCGTCAGTGAAAAAGACTTGTAGCAGACGAGGGCATAGTCACTGGTAGGCGGGATTCCCCAGTGGAAGTAGATCCTACCCAAATTGATGGGTTAGTTGCAGTAGCCGTGAAGAAGGTGATGTAGGAAAATTACTAAAGTCAATTATAGCTGAGATTATAAGAAGCCATCTCGATAAGCATAGCTTGATTAATGATACTCAGCATGGATTCACAAGAGGTCGGTCTTGTCTAACTAATTTATTAACTTTCTTCAGTAAAGCTTTTGAGGCTGTTGACCACGATAAAGAATTTGATATTATTTACTTAGATTTTAGTAAGGCTTTTGATAGAGTTCCGCACCATAGACTGTTAAAGAAAGTGGCAGCTCATGGCATTGGGGGAAAAGTGCTCTCGTGGATCGAGTCATGGCTCACAGACAGGAAGCCGTGTGTGTCCATAAATGGGGTTAAATCCGAGTGGGGATCTGTAACAAGTGGCGTTCCACAGGGATCAGTCTTGGGCCCGTTGTTGTTTATAATATATATCAATGACCTTGATGAGGGTATTACTAGTGATATGAGCAAATTCGCCGATGACACAAAGATAGGTAGGATAATTGATTCAAACGTAGATGTTAGGGAACTTCAGGAGGATTTAAACAAACTCTATTCTTGGTCAGAAAAGTGGCAGATGCAGTTCAATGTAGATAAATGCAAGGTTCTGAAGCTCAGGAGTGTACATAACCCTAGCACTTATAAGTTAAATGATGTAGAACTTAGCCATACAGATTGCGAAAAGGACTTAGGGGTTATGCCTAAGTTATGCCAGCAATACCTAAGCGTACGTAATAAGGCAAATAGATTACTGGGATTTATATCAAGAAGTGTAAGCAACAGAAGTCCAGAGGTCATACTACAGCTTTATACATCATTAGTAAGGCCTCACCTAGATTATGCAGCTCAATTCTGGTCTCCATATTACAGAATGGACATAAATTCGTTAGAAAACATTCAGCGTAGGATGACTAAATTAATACATGGCATTAGAAATCTTCCTTATGA
This sequence comes from Cherax quadricarinatus, assembly GCF_038502225.1. Classification (NCBI taxonomy): domain Eukaryota; kingdom Metazoa; phylum Arthropoda; class Malacostraca; order Decapoda; family Parastacidae; genus Cherax; species Cherax quadricarinatus. The sequence continues at coordinate 5,844,646 of NC_091348.1, forward strand.
AGAAAGATTGAAGACTCTTAAATTACATTCACTTGTAGATGAAGAATGAGGGGAGACCTGATCGAAGTGTATAAGTGGAAGATAGGTATTAACAAAGGGGATATTAATAAGGTCTTGAGGATATCTCTCCAGGAGAGAACCCACAGTAATGGATTTAAATTAGATAAGTTTAGATTTAGAAAGGACATAGGAAAGTATTGGTTTGGAAATAGGGTAGTTGATGAGTGGAACAGTCTACCTAGTTGGATTATTGAGGCTAGGATTTTGGGTAGTTTCAAATTTAGGTGGTGACGTGTGCTTAGCTCTGTGAAGACCTGTTTGTGTGCTCTATGTGAATCTGAACCAGGATGCTCTCTCTTGAGCAACTTTACCAGCAACTGAGAGAGGAGCTCTGAGTTGCTAAGCTGGAGATACGGAGATTAACGGAGGGGAACAAGAGGATTCGTAGTAATCCTCCTGTTGTGAGTCCCCAGGTTAAGAGGGGAGCTTGGTCAGTGGCCAGGCAACATGGAACCAAGCTGAGGTTCAAGAAAACGGTTGGAGAGGCAGAAACAACGAGAAACCAGAAGACTACCGTGGAAACTTCCAAATCTTTCTCGGTGCTACCTGACGAATGTGAGTCTTCTACTGGCAATGCCACAACGAGCACCAACCAAGCATTGGCAGACGTGAGTGAGACACCCCTAGAAACCCCAACGAAGACCATCGAGAACGTCTTGACGAATTCCACAAGTGGTGTAATGATACCTGAGGAATGTGAGTCGACTACTCGGAGCATCACGACGGACGACGCTAAGGAAGGTAAAAACATTGTTGTTGTTGGGGATAGCCAGATTAGGTACATGGATAGAGCATTTTGCTTGAAGGATAGGAGGAGGCAGAGTGTGTGTTTTCCTGGGGCTGGGATGAAGGATATTGTTAGCTGTCTGGATGACATCATGAGAGGTAATGGGAGCAATCCTATTATCTGTCTCAGTGCTGGAGGCAACGATGTTGGCAGACGTAGGAGTGAGGACCTGATTAGCAGGTATAGGTCAGCAATAGAGATAATTAGGAGGAAGGGTGGGAAACCTGTCATATGTGGCATTTTGCCAAGGAGAGGAGTTGGAAATGAATGGTTGTCCAGAGCAATTGGTGTCAATTGCTGGCTGGACAAATACTGTAAGGAAAATGCGGTAACATTCATTGACAACTGGGACCTCTTCTATGGCAGAAATGACATGTATGCCAGGGATGGGGTTCACTTATCTAGGTGTGGGGTGGGAGCACTGGCCAACGCAGTGGAGGGAGCTGTTAGGTCTTTAAACTAGGAATAGTTAGTGGTATGGGTTTTTGCGGGAAAACTGTGAAGTCTCAGGGTAGTAATATGAGTACTAGGAGAACTAGTAATAGGCAAAATAAGGTGGATATTGGAAAGCCAGTGGCACTAATTGACAAGGACAGTAATAGGTTTAGTGGAATAACAGAAAGGAGCAGGAAGGGTAAAGAGAGAGGAGGTTCCTTAAGTATTTATTACACAAATAGTCGCACTGCTAGGAATAAGATGGACGAGTTGAGACTAGTTGCTAGTGCAGGTAACATAGATGTATTTGCCATTACTGAGACGTGGTTTAATTCAAAAAGTCAGGACATGCCTGCACAATGTCACATTCAGGGTTTTAAA
>NC_091348.1:6146408-6224240 GCF_038502225.1 Cherax quadricarinatus
CTCACAAATGATCTCTCACAAATCTCTCACAAATGATCCCTCACAAATCTCTCACAAATGATCTCTCACAAATGATCTCTCACAAATGATCTCTCACAAATCTCTCACAAATGATCTCTCACAAATCTCTCACAAATGATCCGTCACAAATGATCTCTCACAAATGATCTCTCACAAATCTCTCACAAATGATCTCTCACAAATCTCTCACAAATGATCTCTCACAAATCTCTCACAAATGATCCGTCACAAATGATCTCTCACAAATCTCTCACAAATGATCTCACACAAATCTCTCACAAATGATCTCTCACAAATCTCTCACAAATCTCTCACAAATGATCTCTCACAAATCTCTCACAAATGATCCGTCACAAATGATCTCTCACAAATCTCTCACAAATGATCCCTCACAAATCTCTCACAAATGATCTCTCACAAAACTCACAAATGATCCCTCACAAATCTCTCACAAATGATCTCTCACAAATAATCTCTCACAAATCTCTCACAAATCTCTCACAAATTTCTCACAAATGATCTCTCACAAATCTCTCACAAATGATCTCTCACAAATCTCTCACAAATGATCTCTCACAAATCTCTCACAAATGATCCGTCACAAATGATCTCTCACAAATGATCTCTCACAAATCTCTCACAAATGATCTCTCACAAATCTCTCACAAATGATCTCTCACAAATCTCTCACAAATGATCTCTCACAAATCTCTCACAAATCCGACAAATGATCTCTCACAAATGATCTCTCACAAATCTCTCACAAATGATCTCTCACAAATCTCTCACAAATGATCTCTCACAAATCTCTCACAAATGATCCGTCACAAATGATCTCTCACAAATCTCTCACAAATGATCCCTCACAAATCTCTCACAAATGATCTCTCACAAATGATCTCTCACAAATCTCTCACAAATGATCCGTCACAAATGATCTCTCACAAATCTCTCACAAATGATCCCTCACAAATCTCTCACAAATGATCTCTCACAAATGATCTCTCACAAATCTCTCACAAATGATCCCTCACAAATGATCTCTCACAAATCTCTCACAAATGATCCCTCACAAATCTCTCACAAATGATCTCTCACAAATCTCTCACAAATGATCCCTCACAAATGAGCTCTCACAAATGATCCCTCACAAATGATCCCTCACAAATGATCCCTCACAAATGATCTCTCACAAATGATCTCTCACAAATGATCCGTCACAAATAATCTCTCACAAATCTCTCACAAATGATCTCTCACAAATTTCTCACAAATGATCTCTCACAAATTTCTCACAAATGATCCGTCACAAATGATCTCTCACAAATGATCTCTCACAAATCTCTCACAAATGATCTCTCACAAATCTCTCACAAATGATCCGTCACAAATGATCTCTCACAAATCTCTCACAAATGATCTCACACAAATCTCTCACAAATGATCTCTCACAAATCTCTCACAAATCTCTCACAAATGATCTCTCACAAATCTCTCACAAATGATCCGTCACAAATGATCTCTCACAAATCTCTCACAAATGATCCCTCACAAATCTCTCACAAATGATCTCTCACAAATGATCTCTCACAAATCTCTCACAAATGATCCCTCACAAATCTCTCACAAATGATCTCTCACAAATCTCTCACAAATGATCTCTCACAAATCTCTCACAAATGATCCGTCACAAATGATCTCTCACAAATGATCTCTCACAAATCTCTCACAAATGATCTCTCACAAATCTCTCACAAATGATCTCTCACAAATCTCTCACAAATGATCTCTCACAAATCTCTCACAAATGATCCGTCACAAATGATCTCTCACAAATGATCTCTCACAAATCTCTCACAAATGATCTCTCACAAATCTCTCACAAATGATCTCTCACAAATCTCTCACGAATGATCCGTCACAAATGATCTCTCACAAATCTCTCACAAATGATCCCTCACAAATCTCTCACAAATGATCTCTCACAAATGATCTCTCACAAATTTCTCACAAATGATCCGTCACAAATGATCTCTCACAAATCTCTCACAAATGATCCCTCACAAATCTCTCACAAATGATCTCTCACAAATGATCTCTCACAAATCTCTCACAAATGATCTCTCACAAATAATCTCTCACAAATCTCTCACAAATGATCCCTCACAAATCTCTCACAAATCTCTCACAAATGATCTCTCACAAATCTCTCACAAATGATCCCTCACAAATGATCTCTCACAAATGATCCCTCACAAATGATCCCTCACAAATGATCCCTCACAAATGATCTCTCACAAATGATCTCTCACAAATGATCCGTCACAAATAATCTCTCACAAATCTCTCACAAATGATCTCTCACAATCTATTAATTATAACTCTTTCTAAAAAAATTTTACGAATCTTAAACAATCTTCTTTTATGTTTAAGTTGTAAAATCATTTATACGCAAATGTTTAATTAAAGATTATAAAGAAAATAATCGGCTATTTATCTAAGACCATTTTGGTGCTAGTCAACTTCGTGTCTGTGAGGCAGAGAATGACGCGCAGGTTCTGAGTTTACTCAACACTAGATCACGTCTGTGTTTTATCTCATAGATACCAGTCTGTATTCTCTTCCTTCTCCTTCTTCTTCTTCTTCTTCTTCTTCTCCTCCTCTGTCCTGTGATACACGGATCAACAAACGCAACAAAGAGGTAGTGAATAATAATACACAGTTTCAAAACTAGACACGATCGGGACGTGGGAAGAAGAAAAAAATGGTGAATAAGAGTTAAGAGGTGGGCCCAAGAGCTATGAATCGACCCCCTGCAACCACACCTAGGTGCTCGTAGAAACAAAACAGATTGAGGACGTGGCAGCCCGTAATTTCACACACTGTACCTAACTATCGTTCATTTTTCAACGAGTAAATTCGGGAGGGAGTAGCAGGTGTTGACACTGCCACAGTAACCCTCCTCCCGTGTATCTAACTTGGTTACTACTCATTAAATGTACGCAAATATGCTGTGATTAAAGTTTAAAGTTACTAAACCAAAAATAATTTAAATTTTAAATTAAATGATCCGTCAGGAACTGGTCCTGGGGATGTCAAATTACAAATATACGTATCTAAACGTTTTAATGAATATACCATGGATTAATTATATTATTATTATTATTATTAGTAATGGTAGTAGATAATAGTAGTAGTAGATAGTAGTAGTAGATAGTAGAAGTAGTAGTAGATAGCAGTAGCAGTAAATAGTAATAGTAGATAACAGTAGTAGTAGTAGCAGCAATAGTAGTACATTACAATTAAATATTTTGCTGCCACTTTGAAATATGATCAACATAAATTAACATTTACAAATAATGAACTCAGTAATCACAAATAAAATTATACAGTTTATTAAGAAGTCTACAAACAAATGAGTCATGTATCTTCACCAAGGTAACTCTTTAATTAAATCTATGCAGCATACAGAAAAGCATTTATATCTTCAGTAGTTCTCAGGATATTGCACAAGTATCATGCGCCTTGCATATGCAACTTCTGTACGTGGCAAGAAGAGTAGTTAAACAGCACAAAACAGCCATGACGTCAATATGAACATAACTGCTCAGTGTGTTGCATTATTGATATTTGGCTGCAGGGCTTACATGTACATGTAGACTGTTCCTCGATGTTTCCTTCCTCTGCAGACCACTCCTTGGTCAAAGGTGACGACAACCTCCTTTTCAGGAACGAAGTCTAGGTAGCAGTCCTGCTGAATAGACTTCGAAGAATTCCTGCTTGTTATACAAATGGTCCAAGTCGGACCGAAACGTCGTCATAAGCTCCCCTCTCGTATGTGCTGGTTGTTGGTGTATTGTTCCAGTCAAGGTATAGCCTTTTTGTTCTTCATGCTTGTTGTTTGGATTCCCAAGTAGTTCTGCCAGCGCCCTGCGATTTTATCATGGTCAGCTAACTTTCTGCGAATGCCTTTGTCTCTCATCTCCTCTGTTGACTCCTTTATACTGCTAGTAATTAAGTTTCCCTTTCCTCAGGTACTTTCCTGAAGCTTGTGATATATGTTAGCACACTGTAACCTATTGTGTTATAGTTTTATATAGCTTTCATACACCCGTTATTATTTTTAATCATATATAGGGTAAGCATTGCCAGGGTGAACAGTGGTATGTCAGTAACTATCATATTATAAATGATATATAATGCCGATAAGTTGATATGCAACACTAGGAGTCAACTGACGAAACGTTTCGCCTACGCTGCAGACTTTATCAATCTAATACAAAGATGAATCACACTCCTGGAGATATCAGTGTTGGTGGAAGACGACGTAGACGAAGTAGAGAGGTAGTTTGATGTAATCAGTCTGTCACCCTGGGTGGAAAATAATCAGTCTCTTAGTCTGAGAACATTTCTGATGTTGCCCTTATCGGAGGAGAGAGCCTATGCTAGTGAATAATGGCAGATGGACGAATCCAGGATCGAGAGAGGTATGGTGAGAAATGGTAATCATAACGAAGAGAATGCTGAAATACAATGAGCTGGGTTTAACAGTAGGAGTGCAGCAGCAATGTTGCCCAGATTAATCGAGGCTGACCTGAATAGATATTTCGATGATACTCAAAAGTCAGACAGATGTGCTGAACTGCCTAAACAGTATTAGGAAGCACTGTCGTATAACCAGTTACACGGGAAAGATCAAGAGAGGACAATACCGAGTCTTCTCAGAACTATCGAGAGACTGACTTTGTAAAGGCTGCTCTTCTACAAGTCTTCTGTATGTGCTGGTATTGGCCAAGTATCAACGCAAATTTTGTGATCTTATCTAAAATCTGTTGAAACGTGCCATGACTTTCTGCAATGGCTTCGAGCAGCAGAGGTAGGCGGTGGTTTTGAGAAGCTGAAAAGCATACTCCTACTAGAGGATTTTGTTACAAACATGTCTGGTGAAGCTCAGGCTTCTTTTGAAAATAAGAAATACTCTTCAGTCGAGGTGGCAAGATAATTGGTAGAGACGTATAAGGTGCATCGTGCAACTGAACGCCAACTGCTTTCTCAGCCTCGGCAAATGCAGGCAAGACACTGTTGGGGCTATAATGATTCTCAAATGGCTGGTGTACCTGAGTCACTACGAGTCGTCGAGACACCTGTAATCAGGCGGCCAGTGACTGGACAGAAAAGGTCACAAAACTGACTTCAGAATAAGTTCCGTTACCAGGATCAACAGAGAGGAAAATATTAATATTGCAATAAGCTAGGTCACATTCGCCCCATGTATTTTAGGTTACAAAATTAGTAGACTTGAGTAGCAACAGACAGTCTCGAATTCCGTTGGCCTATATCAATTCGAGACAGGTGTCAGAAACTTCACTGGCAGGACGAAGTCTATGGCCAAAGGGGAAAATAACAACAACTATCGTAATAGATAGTATTGACACCCTGGACATACCTGGCCAGTGAAGCAATTAAAGCTGCAATACGGGCTGCTGCGATGCGTCAGGGTCACTAAGTAAAGATACCATTTTTACGGGCTCGGGAGTATCATGCACTTTATTACGGTTCACAGCACTATCACACTCAAAGAGAATAGGGTAGTAACCCACTGCTGGGGTTAACAACTTGTTAGAAGTCTCCAGCCGTATTATGTCTGATGTACCCATTAACATTTTATTTTCAGAAAGTAAGTTTTTCACGAGTTGTATATCTGACTCTCTGGTACATTCCCCTATTTATGATGGGCAATTACTTGTCGTAAATGATGTGTAAACGTTAGACATTGGTTCTGAAAGAGTCAAACAGTACTGGAACAATTTCCAGTGCCAGCTGTGATGTGGGCAATGTGTAACAGCACAGGTACTGGGGCATGACACTGATTAACTAACACTGAACGGTGACCTAAGATTAGGTCATTTGTTTGAAGGGACCCAGATAAGGCTTTACCTCCTACATTTTGGGACCTTCTTTCAAAATCCAGTTCACCGTAAACTCTTCACTGGTCTCTCACTGCTACTGAGCCTACTGTGGATACAGTACCCCAATGGAAATAAGTCACTCTGTCTGACTTTTTTGAGTTATCCTAGGTTCTCTACACATATGCTGCTATGTATGATAATTCTATGTAACTGTATTTGTGTATACCTGAATAAATTTACTTACTTACTTACTTACTTACTAGCAACTGAGCAACAGTAATATAATAAACTTGCATCTACTGTAAAGTCCTCCTCGGCAGTGGAAATTGTAAATAAGAGTACAGCTTTTGATACAACTAATTACAGAATACTTATGAGGAAGAATACGTAACCTAGAGCGTAGAAGCACCAAACATGGAAAATCAAATATGCTCCGGTGATTCCAGCAAATAACAGTAATGTGATAGACTTGGCGGACATCTGGGGACTAAAGAAAAAAAGGCCCTCCTTTAAAAATCAGCCAAATTATTGACATTACCAGCATTTGGTAAACATTTCTAGCTACTTGCTATAAACTTAGTTGGTTCCTTGCCTCAGACTCACATGGGTAACGAATATTAAACATAACTTGTTAGCCCGAAGCAACACCAATATGATGCAACAATGAACGATCTACTGCATGGACTATTTTGAGATTTTTTTTTTTTGTACAGGCTGAGGTGTCTTGGGAATTCCAATTAGACTGGGGATAGAGCTTCACATTTAAGATTTTAATTTTTTTTTTCATGAAGTTGGAATAACCAGTTGTCTTTTCCGTGATTCGCTTTGAAACTCAAGATTCACTTTAAAGATTTTACAAGATGCTGAGAAGCATGTTACGGCGCATGTGATGGACGGGGAGTTGTCTTCTTACTTAAGCTTGTACATAGCCATTCGGCCAGAGGACCTTTTATTTGCTCAAGGAGGACTGGATCGGCATTGAGAATACCGTTATTCCCTTGCATGATACCGCTAAGCTTTTAGATAAACTTCTCATGTGCATGACCTGCCTGCAACAAACCTGACTGCAGCACAAAGTGCCATGAAGTACCAATATGACCCAGCTACCAATATGGTAGCCGTTGGCTACCATATTGGTAGCTGGGTGCAGGCAATATGGTAGCCAACGGCTAATAAATAACTCACGTAATTATGTGTAGAAAAATTGAGAGCCCTTGATTACAGAATACTTATGAGGAAGAATGTGAAACCTAGAGCGGAGAAGCACCAAACTTGGATAATCAAATATGCTCCGGTGCTTCCAGTAAATAAAAGTAATGTGATAGACTTGGCGGACACCTTGGGACACGAGCACACTGAGAGACAACACAGCAAGTGCAAGGGGCCCAAAACTGTTCAACTGCCTCCCAGCATACACAAAGGGGATTACCAGTAAACCCCTGGCTGTTTTCAAGAAGTCGCTGGACAGGCACCTAAAGTTAATACCTGACAAGCCGGGTTGTGGTTCGTACGTCAGTTTCCGTGCGGCCAGCAGTAGCAGCCTGGCTGATCAGACCCTGATCCACGACGAGGCCTGGTCTCAGACCGGACTGCGGGGGCGTTGACCCCCGAAACCCTCTTCAGGTATACTCCAGTAAGTGGAAGAGGTGCCGGGCCACACTACCAGGTAGAAGAGAGAGTAGACAGAGGTGTTGTCTCCAGGACAGTCATAAGAATGAGGGAGAGCCCATACAAATAAGGCCGACCTAAGCCCCAGCCTTAGGCCTTCACTAGAGGGTAGGTTGTTCGTCCAGGGGCTGAGCTTGAAAAGAATATGAATGGCCAGAAGCGAGTGCCCTAGGATGATGGGTCTTACTGATCTAGGAAATGCTAAGTAATGCAAATGACGAGATACTTCTGAACGACGACCTTCCCACCATATATACTTTATTAACCAACTAAAACATTTTCAGGTATCCCTGAAGAGGGATCCTTAAGAGGTTCCTTTTTTTATTTTTCTTCCTATAACTTCTCGATTTTTATTGTTTATAACTCGCGAACACTTCATCCAATCGACTTCAAATTTTCAACGCTTGTTTAGGGTAATTAGGACCAGATTCATGAAACAAAGTTGTTGAACCTATTCCCAGCATCCTGGAATACCTGGGACAACTTCCAAAAACCTCAGTAGCAGAGTTTAACGTTTAAAAATGTGCCTCTTAATTAGACAACAATGGAGAGTAAAATTCCTAAGTGTAGTGCACATCTGACAATTTTATTTGTAAAACAGCGTGATTTTTTTATTTTTTTAATCACGATAAATAAATTTCAGTTTTCTTTTTCCGAAAGACTTTAATATTTAATGGGTGATGGATCTTAAGGTCAGGATAGTACCTACTAAGGTTGTATGACCCAAATTTGTTAATGTAGTAAAATATTTTGTAAAATGTTGTCGTTGGAATCAGTGTCATAACTACAGAATGACTCATCTGATCGGCTTCAAATTTTCGCCACTGGTGAGGTTTTCAAGAAGACAAAGACTCGCGATGCTAATTGCTGACATAAGTTCCAATTTGCCAGTGTTATTGAATATTAATATTCATTGGTATTGAATAACTAGAGAATACTTCTTCTGACTGCCTTCACAGTATTATTAACGAGGTATTTTATAAGAACAACGATGGTGCATAAGTTTGGTCTGAGAAACTCCAAATCTGAAATTTTCCAGAAATTTTTGCAAAACTTGGAATCTTCGGAATTTAATTAATTGCTAGTGAATGCATTTTCTGACTGGCTTCAAACTTTTACCATTGGTGGGTTTTATTCAAACAAAGTTTGTCACTAACTCTGAGCTGTGCAAATTTCAATTTGCCAGATTTACTTGGTATAGTGTACCCCGTGTAATAACTAGAGAATGTCTCTTCTGAATGGCTTCAAACCCTAAATATTGGTTTACCTTAATTGAAAATATATTTTTTATAACCTTCGAGTTGTGTTAACGCCAAATTGTCAATTTTATCAAAATGGATTTTTAAACAAAATCAAAATCAGAGAATGTAGATTATTATTATTATTATAATCAAAAAGAAGCGCTAACCCACAAGGGCTATACAGCAGAGAATGTAGAGAATTTTAATTAAAATGTAAATAAAAAAAGAAAACTAAGAAAAAAAGAATAATTCTTAGTTTATGTTTTTTAGGTACAAATAGAGCAAACTTCCATATATATTGAAACATTCTCAGCAATATTTTCGTTTATTTTCTCACAAATTTTCGCATGTTACTCGAGAACACCTCATTAGATCGGCTTCAGACTTTCATCCCTGTATCTTGGGAAAGAGTCATGGGACTTTTTACATAAGTGACCTATATCCAATGTTACACAAGTCATTCCCAAATTCCGTGTGGGGGGAGACAGGCCCCTTTGATCATCTTCAAAAATTCAACCCTCGTTTGTCCTTCTTAGAAGAAAACTGGTCTGTTTAATGGTGTTGATGCCATATTGCCACTTTTAATCTCGAAATGGTATTCTTTAACATTATTGGATTATTTTGCCTTAATGCTGGTGAAGGGCTCGTGATCCAAGGAAATGGACTGATCATACCCTTGCTTGGATCGAAATTGAATGTCTCCAAATCCCAAGCACTATTTGGGTTTGGCGTTTTACTCTGATTAAAATATAACAATTGTGAATGGCATCAATCCTCAGTGGCTGATGCATGGTATGAAACGGAAGGGATGTTTCATGGGCTCTGTGCAGTAACCGGAAAATGCATCTTCTGGTCTACTTTAAACTTTTAGTGCTGATGTGTATATACTGCCATAATGTGTATAGACTACCATGATGTGTATAGACTACCATGATGTGTATAGACTACCATGATGTGTAGAGACTACCATGATGTGTAGAGACTACAATGGGGACAGTGTTCTCATTATACTGGATGGATATCATTTCGTAGAAAATATGGCAGCATTGTCCTGGTAGGACAAGCGAAGTATGTTTCATGACTGGATCTCCTGAAGGGATACAGTCGGGCTCCTGTGACAGACAAGAAACCTCTGCCTTTACCAAGAGAGAGGGCTTATATTGGCATTTAAGATGTGAAATGCACCTGTGACATTCCTAAGTCTTATAGTTCAGGTTATAGATGGGCTGCAGAGCGTGGAAGCATATCTGTGTATGATCCTTGTGTTATTGATACATGGCCCAGTCATGTATAGCCGTTATACTCCCACGGCTTGGTAATGTTAGGGTCACCGATGCTAACCCCCAGATCAAATGACCCTCGAGGATCGCCTCTCGCTTGCCCACAGGGTATCAGTCAGTTAAGATGTAACCAGCAAAGCAGACGGATTACGAAGGATACTGGCAGACGGCAGACCGTAGCACCAGCAAACACAGAGCGAAGATGTTTTGTATCACTACACCTATCACTCGATCGAACGAAAGCCTCGCAACAAATGGTGGCAGCGGTGAAATTCTAACCCACACCTCTGAAGTGGCTGGTGAAAAAGAAAAAAGATGTCCAGTCGCGGGGATTATACTCGCGTATGGTTCTTTTCTTGCTGGTAACACATGAGACTAACACATGTTCTCTCGGGGAGAAAGAATGGGAACGGTTGAAGGCCCTTGATTTGTATTCCCTGGAACGCAGGAGAGATACATGATAATATACACTTAGAAAATCCTAGAGGGATTAGTACCAACCTTGCACAAGAAAATCACTCCCTATGAAAGCAAAAGACTCGGCAGGAGATGCAACATTCACCCAACGAAAAGCAGGGGCGCCACGACTACACTGAGAGATAACACAATAAGTGTCCGGGGCCCAAGACTGTTCAACGGCCTCCAAGCATACACAATGGGGATTACCAATAGACCCCTGACTGTCTTCAAGGCACTGGACAGGCACCTAAAGTCAGTACCTGACATGCCGGGCTGTGGTTTGTACGTCAGTTTGCGTGCGACCAGCAGTAACAGCCTGGTTGATCAGACCCTAATCCACCACGAGGCATGGTCTCAGAGCCGCGGGGGCATTTGCCCCCGAAACCCTCTCCAGATAAACTCCAGGTAAACCAACAGGCTACCCTACTCTATAAGGATAATTATATAGTGGGAATGCCCAAAATTTACTGCTGCCCTACTTTAAATAATAGTTACATAGCGGGAACATCAACAGTCTGCTGCTACCCTATTCTAAATGATAGTTACTTAGCTTTCTTTCCCAGTCACATTCCCGCACTCTAGCCACTATCCCCACAAGAAGCTCCGCATAGCAACCAGGCAGTTTCTCAACACTACAGCTAAGACGGAGTTCACTCTTTACTATTCTTACCCACTCGATCGCACGCCAGCTCATACGCACGCATCAATATATACTGTACACACACAAATACACTGTTGCACATTGTATATAAATATGCAAAACCATTGTGAAAAATATTGTGATAACACTGTTTACTGTGATCTTATTTTATATAATATATATATATATATATATATATATATATATATATATATATATATATATATAGGTAGTTGAAGTTCTATCAATAAAGATCGAGAGCCAAAACCTAGTCATTGTGGTTGTATACAAGCCACCAGATGCAACCTCCCAACAGTTCAAGGAACAGCTACTGAAAATCGATTACTGTTTGGAAAATCTTCCAGCTCCATCCCCAAACATCTTACTGCTTGGTGATTTCAACCTAAGGCATACAAAATGGAAGAATGTAGCAAATAATGTTATAGCTGAAACAATCCCCGGAGGTAGCGCAGATGAAAGGTCACACACACATGAGCTACTAAGTCTCTGCGAAAAACACACCTTAAGCCAGCAGATAGTGGAGCCAACAAGACTAGAAAACACACTTGACCTTATCTTCACAAATAATGAGGACCTGATAAGAGACATAAGAATATCAAAAACAACTAATTCCGATCACAATCTAATCGAAGTCCAGACGTACATGCATAGGGGTCCTGAACAGCAGAATGCATGTACCTGTGAAGGTGTCTTCACAAAATACAATTTCAACAACAAGAACATCAACTGGGACCAGGTAAACCATATCCTAAACGAAACATGTTGGGAAGATGTCTTAAATGACATGGATCCAAACCAGTGCCTTGAAAGGATCAACTTCCTGGTAGCCGAAGCATGTTCTAGGCATATTCCCCTAAGAAAGAAGAAGAGCAGGAGTAAACTGGAGAGAAAAAGTCGCTCCCTCTACAGAAGACGACGAAGAGTCACTGAGCTCCTCAGGAGTGCTGGAATATCTGATACACGAAAGGAGGCGCTGACCAGGGAAGTGGAAACTATCGAACTTAAGCTAAATGACTCTTACAGGAACCAGGAGAGGCAGGAGGAGCTTAAAGCTATTAGTGAAATTGAAAGAAATTCAAAATATTTCTTTTCATATGCCAAAAACAAGGCAAATACCACATCTAGTATCGGGCCCTTACTCAGACAGGATGGGACTTACACAGACGACAACAAGGAAATGAGTGAAATATTGAAATCCCAGTACGACTCTGTGTTTAGTGAACCACTAATCGGTCTGAGGATCGACGACCCAAATGATTTCTTCATGAATGAGCCTCAAAACTCCATAAATGTATGCCAGATTTCCGACATTACCCTAACTCCGATAGATTTCGAAAAAGCCATTGACAACATGCCTATGCACTCAGCCCCGGGCCCAGACTCGTGGAACTCTGTTTTCATTAAGAACTGCAAGAAACCCCTCTCACGTGCCCTAAGTACACTATGGAGGAGGAGCTTGGACATGGGTGAAATTCCACAGTCACTTAAAACAACGGATATAGCCCCACTCCATAAAGGTGGCAGCAAAGCATTAGCTAAGAACTATAGACCAATAGCTCTGACGTCCCACATCATAAAAATCTTTGAAAGAGTGCTAAGAAGCAGGATTGCAAATCACCTGGATTCCCAAAATCTGCACAATCCTGGGCAACATGGGTTCAGGGCAGGTCGCTCCTGCCTCTCACAACTACTGGATCACTATGACATGGCCTTGGATGCACTGGAAGAAAATCAGAATGCAGATGTAATATACACAGACTTTGCAAAAGCATTTGACAAATGCGATCATGGCGTAATAGCCCATAAAATACGTGCTAAAGGAATAACTGGGAAAGTGGGGAGATGGATCTTCAACTTCCTAACAAATCGAACACAAAGAGTAGTGGTCAACAGAGTTAAATCGGAGGCTGCCATAGTGAAGAGCTCTGTTCCACAAGGCACAGTACTCGCCCCCATCTTATTCCTTATCCTCATATCAGACATAAACAGAGATATACACCACAGCACCGTATCATCCTTTGCGGATGATACTAGGATCTGCATGAGGCTGTCATCTGCTGAGGACGCGGTTAACCTCCAAGAAGATATAAACAAAGTTTTCCAGTGGGCAACGGTAAACAATATGATGTTCAATGAGGACAAATTCCAACTACTCCGTTATGGAAAACTGGAGGAGATAATAACTAGAACAGAGTATACTACTGACTCCGGCCATACAATAGAGCGGAAAAATAATGTAAGGGACCTGGGAGTAGTAATGTCTTAGGATCTCACTTTCAAGGATCACAACAGTGCCACGATCGCACGTGCAAAGAAAATGATAGGATGGATAATGAAAACTTTCAAAACGAGAGATGCCAAGCCCATGATGATCCTTTTCAAATCACTTGTTCTCTCTAGGCTGGAATACTGCTGTACATTGACATCTCCATTCAAAGCAGGTGAAATCGCAGATCTAGAGAGTGTACAGAGATCCTTTACTGCACGTATAAGTTCTGTCAAGCATCTTAACTACTGGGAACGCTTGGAAGCACTTGACTTGTACTCGTTGGAACGCAGGAGGGAGAGATATATCATAATCTACACCTTGGAAAATCTTGGAAGGAATGGTCCCAAATCTGCACACAGAAATCACTCCCTACGAAAGTAAAAGACTGGGCAGGCGATGCAAAATACCGCCAATAAAAAGTAGGGGCGCCATTGGTACACTAAGAGAAAACACCATAAGTGTCCGGGGCCCAAAACTGTTCAACAGCCTCCCATCAAGCATTAGGGGAATTGCCAATAAACCCCTGGCTGCCTTCAAGAGAGAGCTGGACAGATACCTAAAGTCAGTGCCGGATCAGCCGGGCTGTGGCTCGTACGTTGGACTGCGTGCGGCCAGCAGTAACAGCCTAGTTGATCAGGCCCTGATCCATCGGGAGGCCTGGTCATGGACCGGGCCGCGGGGGCGTTGATCCCCGGAATAACCTCCAGGTATCAAATACGCTCATGCATGCTCGCTGGAAGTCCAAGCCCCTCGTACACGAAACCACCTTTACCCCCTCCTTCCAACCTTTCCTAGGCCGACCCCTACCTCGCCTTCCCTCCACTAAAGATTTATATACTCTTGAAGTCTTTCTATTTTGTTCCATTCTCTCTACATGTCCGAACCACCTCAACAACCTCTCCTCAGCCCTCTGGTTAATTTCCAAACTACGAATTCTCTGCATTATATTCACACCACACATTGCCCTCAGACATGACATCTCCACTGCCTTCAGCCTTTTCCTCGTTACAGCACTCACCACCCAAGTTTCACACCCATATAAGAGCGTTGGTATAACTATACTCTCATTCATTCCCCTCTTTGCTTCCATGGACAAAATTTTTTGTCTCCGCAGACGCCTCAGTGCACCACTCACCTTTTTCCCCTCATCAGTTCTATGATTCTCTTTTAACTCTACACCTCTTGCCAAGACCCTCGCATTCACTTCTCTTACAACCCCATCTATAAATATATTGAACAACCATGGCGACATCACACTTACTTGTCTAAGGCCTACTTTTACTGGGAAATAATTTCCTTCTCTCCTACATACTATAACCAGAGGCTCACTATCCTTATAAAAACTCTTCACTGCTTTCAGTAACCTATCACCTATTCCATACATTTGCAACATCTGCCACATTGCCCCAATATTCACCCTGTCATACGCCTTTTCCAAATCCATAAATGCCACAAGAACCTCTTTACCTTTATCTAAAGGTAAACGCTTGGCCTACACATCCCCTACCTTTCCTAAAGCCTCCTTGTTCATCTGCTTTCCTAGTCACCGTCTTACTCTTAATTCTTTCGATAATAACTCTACCATATACTTCACCAGGTATACTCAACAGATTTATTCTCCTATAATTTTTGCGCTCTCTTTTGTCCCCTTTGCCTTTATACAAAGGAATTATGCATGCTCTCTGCCAATCCCTGGGTACATTACCCTCTTCCATACATTTATTATATAAAAGCACTAACCACTCCAAAACTATATTCCCATCTGCTTTTAACATTTCTATCTTTATCCCATCAATCCCAGCTGCCTTATCCCCTTTCATTCTAATCACTGACTCACGAACTTCCCCAACACTCACAACTGGCTCTTGCTCACTTCTACAAGATGTTATTCCTCCTTGCCCTATACACGAAATCACACCTTCCCTATCTTCATCAACATTTAACAATTCCCCAAATATTCCCTCCATTTTCCCGATACCTCTAACACTCCATTTAATAACTCTCCTCTCCTATTTTTAAATGACACATCCATTTGTTCTCTAGGCTTCCTTAACTTGTTAATCTCACTCCAAAACTTTTTCTTATTTTCAACAAAATTTGTTGATAACATCTCACCCACTCTCATTTGCTCTCGTTTTACATTGCTTCACCACTCTCTTATTAACATCTCTTTTTCTCTCTCCATTTACTCCTCTCTGCCTCACTTCTACTTTGTAAAAACCTCTCATATGCTAACTTTTTTCTTTCTTACTACTCTCTTTATGTCATCATTCCACCAATCGCTCTTCCCTCCCGCACCCACTTTCCTGTAACCACAAACTTCTGATGAACACTAACACTACATTCTTAAACCTACCCCATACATCATCGACCTCATTGCCTATACTCACACTAGCCCATCTATCCTTCAAAAGTTGTTTACATCTTACCCTAACTGCCTCCTCCTTTAGTTTATAAACCTTCACTTCTCTCTTACTTGCTGCTTCAATTTTCCCTGTATCCCATCTACCTTTTACTCTCACTGTAGCTACAACTAAAAAGTGATCTGATATATCTGTAGCCCCTCTGTAAACATGTACATCCTGAAGTCTACTCAACGTTCTTTTATCTACCAATACGTAGTCCAACAAACTACTGTCATTACGCCTTACGTTATATCTTGTATACTTATTTATCCTCTTTTTGATTCCGAAACGCATCGCCTGTATTTAGTCTTTTCAACTAAATACAGATGAGGCAGCGGAATCAATGGAGATGTAGAGACAATGTAATCAATCCATCACCCTCGAAGACGTAAGATGGTGGACTGATTTCATCGTATCAACATCTCCAATGCTGTAATAAAGTTGGTAGAATTACCGACAATATGTAAAGTAAAAGGACACAAGTGTAACTAATGTGACATTTATTGTGGCAACGTTTCGCTCTCCAGGAGCTTTATCAAGCCATTACAAACAATACACGGACACAGAGGGTATATAAAGGCTCAGAGTGAGGTGCAATGCTAGTGAGGTACCATTTCGAAGTTCACTAGTGGTAGTGGTAGTAGTAGTAGTAGTGGTAGTGACAAAAGTAATACAATATGGTAGAGCAATTAATTCGTACATGAGTAAAAGGATATAAAAGCTATTACTTGGGTAACATAAAATTAGGTTGGACAAATAGAGACTGGAAAGAGGCAGCTTGTTTCAGTGTTCAATCTCTGTAATGTGCTTTGTGTAGTATAACAGGAGAGACTATGTGATGGCAGGGTTTACTGTTTTCAGGAGGATTCTTGCTAAGACTTCGGAGATGGTGAAGCTGCCGTTGTTTTGAACATTAAAATGGTATAAAATACCGACAGGTTGTTAGGTAAGACACATATGCAACAGTTAGGTATCTTTATTATGAAACGTTTCGCCTACACAGTAGGCTTCTTCAGTCAAGTACAGAAAAGTTGATAGAAGCAGAAGATACTTGAAGACGATGTAATCAGTCCATCACCCTTAAAGTTTTGAGGTGGTCAGTCCCTCAGTCTGGAGAAGAGCATTGTTCCATAGTATGAAACAATATTGTTTCATACTATGGAACAATGCTCTTCTCCAGACTGAGGGACTGACCACCTCAAAACTTTAAGGGTGATGGACTGATTACATCGTCTTCAAGTATCTTCTGCTTCTATCAACTTTTCTGTACTTGACTGAAGAAGCCTACTGTGTAGGCGAAACGTTTCATATTAAAGATACCTAACTGTTGCATATGTGTCTTGCCGTTGTTTTGTTTAATTGTATTTGAAACAGCGATCAGTGCTGATTCGAGGCACTTGCGTCTGCGGAAATTAGTTTCTTTGATCACTAATTGGGCGTCTCTGAATTTCATGAGATGATTGGTGGAATTTCGGTGTTGTACACAGGCGTTGTTCAAGTTATCGTTCCTACATGCGTAAATGTGTTCATTGAGGCGGGTGTCGAGGTTTCTTGCTGTTTCACCTACGTAAATCTTGTCACAGCCTCCACAGGGTATAGTGTAAACTCCTGCATTGACTGGTTCGTGGTGCTTGGATTTTGTCCTGGTTAGATTCTTTATTGAAGTGCTAGAAGCGATGGCGACTCTGGTGTTAGCTTGTGAAAGTACTTTTGAGACGTTCAGTGCAACCTGGCTGTTGGGAAGAATTATAACTTTGTTGGGAGTGGTGTTGATGCGTGGAGAATTAATGATCTGAAGAGCTCTTTTCTTGCAGTCTTTGATGAAAAAAGAAGGAAAATGTAACTCAGTGAATGTTTGGTGAATGTATGTACATTCCTCGTCAAGAAACTCAGGACTACAAATTCGATATGCTCTTAGGAAAAACCCGATGATGATGCCTCTTTTGGTCTTGGTATCTTGACTGGAATAGAAGTGTGTGAGATCATTTTTGGTATAAACCGAGATCATTTTTATTGGTGGGTTTCCGATAAACTTGAAATCTTAGGTTGTTGTCTACTTTGTGACAACAAAGTAGACAACAGCTTCACCATCTCCGAAGTCTTAGCAAGAATCCTCCTGAAATCAGTAAACCCTGCCATCACATAGTCTCTCCTGTTATACTACACAAAGCACATTACAGAGATTGAACACTGAAACAAGCTGCCTCTTTCCAGTCTCTATTTGTCCAACCTATTTTTATGTTACCCAAGTAATAGCTTTTATATCCTTTTACTTATGTAAGAATTAATTGCTCTACCATATTGTATTACTTTTGTCACTACCACTACTACTACTACTACCACTACCACTAGTGAACTTCGAAATGGTACCTCACTAGCATTCGTTTCGCCACGAGTGGCTTCTTCAGTCCCAATACAGAGAAAACTAAGAAAACATTTATATATATAGTGGCAGGAGTCAGGTGAGGTGACGCGTGGGTAGAGGTGGTAGTAGTAGTAGTAGTAATGGAACTAAGGAGGTGAGGCAAGAGAGGGACCTGCTGGCATCAAGTAACACCAGTTCCCAGGATGGGTAATATCCTCTTGCTTAGTAATTTTGAAATACTGTAACTACCGGATTTTTGCTTTATAGTGTTACTGACAGAAATTAGTGCAGCTTCAATGCATTTTCTCCGTCTTAAGTCGTCTTCTTTAATAACTAGTTTAGCTTCATTGAATTTCATGAGGTGTCCAACATCGTCTCTATGTTGAACACATGCGTTTTTGCGGTCATCATTTCTGCAAGCATTTTTGTGTTCTGCTATTCTAATGTCCAGAGTTCTGGCTGTTTCCCCTACATATACTTTGTCACACCCTCCACATGGTATAGTGTAGATTCCTGCACTTGTGCCAGAATCATGCTTGGTTTTTTGTATCAGGTTTCTAATAGTAGTTGAAGAGCTGGTAGATATTTTAGCCAGTTTTCTGTCAAACATTTTTGAAACATTAGTGGCAACGTTGCTGACCGGTAAAACGATGTAACTTGGAGGCTTTTCTTCAATTTGATAGGTGTTGGTCTTGCTGAGGATACGTGCCGCACGTTTCCTACAGTCACGTATGAAGTGTAGGGGAAAGTGCAGTGAACTAAAAGAGTTGGTGATGTATGTACATTCTTCTTCGAGGAACTGTGGACTGGAAATTCTGTAGGCTCTCAGAAAGAAGCCAATAACTACCCCTCTTTTAGTTCTTGTGTCATGGTGAGAGAAGAAATGTAGAAGATCGTTCTTGTAGGTAGGCTTCCGGTAGACTTTAAAAGAAAGTTTATTTTCCCCTGTGCGTAAGAGAACGTCGAGAAAAGGTAATTGGTTGTCCTTCTCCTCCTCTAGTGTAAATATGAACATCAAAATGGTATACAATACCGACAGGTTGTTAGGTAAGACACATATGCAACAGTTAGACAACTTTATTCCGAAACGTTTCGCCTACACAGTAGGCTTCTTCAGTCGAATACAGAAAATAGGCAGGAACAGTAGAGATGTGAAGACGATGTAATCAGTCCATCACCCTTGTAGTCGTAGAATTTGAGGTTGTCAGTCCCTCGGCCTGGAGAAGTTCAGTTCCATAGTCAGGAACTATCTGAAGATCAAGCGACAGTGCTGAGACTTAAATACTGTCGGAAGGAGAGGTGCAGAGTAGTAGTAGTAGTAGTAGTGAGAATGTAACCACTGAAAGGTCATGTCCCTCTCAGATCCAACACTTCTCACTTGAAAAGCTTGTCCAAGGTGTTTTCTGTACCAAGATGCCATGTGTTGCAGTGTCTGACAAGATGAACATCAAAATGGTATACAATACCGACAGGTTGTTAGGTAAGACACATATGCAACAGTTAGACAACTTTATTCCGAAACGTTTCGCCTACACAGTAGGCTTCTTCAGTCGAATACAGAAAATAGGCAGGAACAGTAGAGATGTGAAGACGATGTAATCAGTCCATCACCCTTGTAGTCGTAGAATTTGAGGTTGTCAGTCCCTCGGCCTGGAGAAGTTCAGTTCCATAGTCAGGAACTATCTGAAGATCAAGCGACAGTGCTGAGACTTAAATACTGTCGGAAGGAGAGGTGCAGAGTAGTAGTAGTAGTAGTAGTGAGAATGTAACCACTGAAAGGTCATGTCCCTCTCAGATCCAACACTTCTCACTTGAAAAGCTTGTCCAAGGTGTTTTCTGTACCAAGATGCCATGTGTTGCAGTGTCTGACAAGATGAACATCAAAATGGTATACAATACCGACAGGTTGTTAGGTAAGACACATATGCAACAGTTAGACAACTTTATTCCGAAACGTTTCGCCTACACAGTAGGCTTCTTCAGTCGAATACAGAAAATAGGCAGGAACAGTAAAGATGTGAAGACGATGTAATCAGTCCATCACCCTTGTAGTCGTAGAATTTGAGGTTGTCAGTCCCTCGGCCTGGAGAAGTTCAGTTCCATAGTCAGGAACTATCTGAAGATCAAGCGACAGTGCTGAGACTTAAATACTGTCGGAAGGAGAGGTGCAGAGTAGTAGTAGTAGTAGTAGTGAGAATGTAACCACTGAAAGGTCATGTCCCTCTCAGATCCAACACTTCTCACTTGAAAAGCTTGTCCAAGGTGTTTTCTGTACCAAGATGCCATGTGTTGCAGTGTCTGACAAGATGAACATCAAAATGGTATACAATACCGACAGGTTGTTAGGTAAGACACATATGCAACAGTTAGACAACTTTATTCCGAAACGTTTCGCCTACACAGTAGGCTTCTTCAGTCGAATACAGAAAATAGGCAGGAACAGTAAAGATGTGAAGACGATGTAATCAGTCCATCACCCTTGTAGTCGTAGAATTTGAGGTTGTCAGTCCCTCGGCCTGGAGAAGTTCAGTTCCATAGTCAGGAACTATCTGAAGATCAAGCGACAGTGCTGAGACTTAAATACTGTCGGAAGGAGAGGTGCAGAGTAGTAGTAGTAGTAGTAGTGAGAATGTAACCACTGAAAGGTCATGTCCCTCTCAGATCCAACACTTCTCACTTGAAAAGCTTGTCCAAGGTGTTTTCTGTACCAAGATGCCATGTGTTGCAGTGTCTGACAAGATGAACATCAAAATGGTATACAATACCGACAGGTTGTTAGGTAAGACACATATGCAACAGTTAGACAACTTTATTCCGAAACGTTTCGCCTACACAGTAGGCTTCTTCAGTCGAATACAGAAAATAGGCAGGAACAGTAAAGATGTGAAGACGATGTAATCAGTCCATCACCCTTGTAGTCGTAGAATTTGAGGTTGTCAGTCCCTCGGCCTGGAGAAGTTCAGTTCCATAGTCAGGAACTATCTGAAGATCAAGCGACAGTGCTGAGACTTAAATACTGTCGGAAGGAGAGGTGCAGAGTAGTAGTAGTAGTAGTAGTGAGAATGTAACCACTGAAAGGTCATGTCCCTCTCAGATCCAACACTTCTCACTTGAAAAGCTTGCCCAAGGTGTTTTCTGTACCAAGATGCCTACTGTGTAGGCGAAACGTTTCGGAATAAAGTTGTCTAACTGTTGCATATGTGTCTTACCTAACAACCTGTCGGTATTGTATACCATTTTGATGTTCATCTTGTCAGACACTGCAACACATGGCATCTTGGTACAGAAAACACCTTGGGCAAGCTTTTCAAGTGAGAAGTGTTGGATCTGAGAGGGACATGACCTTTCAGTGGTTACATTCTCACTACTACTACTACTACTACTCTGCACCTCTCCTTCCGACAGTATTTAAGTCTCAGCACTGTCGCTTGATCTTCAGATAGTTCCTGACTATGGAACTGAACTTCTCCAGGCCGAGGGACTGACAACCTCAAATTCTACGACTACAAGGGTGATGGACTGATTACATCGTCTTCACATCTTTACTGTTCCTGCCTATTTTCTGTATTCGACTGAAGAAGCCTACTGTGTAGGCGAAACGTTTCGGAATAAAGTTGTCTAACTGTTGCATATGTGTCTTACCTAACAACCTGTCGGTATTGTATACCATTTTGATGTTCATCTTGTCAGACACTGCAACACATGGCATCTTGGTACAGAAAACACCTTGGGCAAGCTTTTCAAGTGAGAAGTGTTGGATCTGAGAGGGACATGACCTTTCAGTGGTTACATTCTCACTACTACTACTACTACTACTCTGCACCTCTCCTTCCGACAGTATTTAAGTCTCAGCACTGTCGCTTGATCTTCAGATAGTTCCTGACTATGGAACTGAACTTCTCCAGGCCGAGGGACGGACAACCTCAAATTCTACGACTACAAGGGTGATGGACTGATTACATCGTCTTCACATCTTTACTGTTCCTGCCTATTTTCTGTATTCGACTGAAGAAGCCTACTGTGTAGGCGAAACGTTTCGGAATAAAGTTGTCTAACTGTTGCATATGTGTCTTACCTAACAACCTGTCGGTATTGTATACCATTTTGATGTTCATCTTGTCAGACACTGCAACACATGGCATCTTGGTACAGAAAACACCTTGGGCAAGCTTTTCAAGTGAGAAGTGTTGGATCTGAGAGGGACATGACCTTTCAGTGGTTACATTCTCACTACTACTACTACTACTACTCTGCACCTCTCCTTCCGACAGTATTTAAGTCTCAGCACTGTCGCTTGATCTTCAGATAGTTCCTGACTATGGAACTGAACTTCTCCAGGCCGAGGGACTGACAACCTCAAATTCTACGACTACAAGGGTGATGGACTGATTACATCGTCTTCACATCTTTACTGTTCCTGCCTATTTTCTGTATTCGACTGAAGAAGCCTACTGTGTAGGCGAAACGTTTCGGAATAAAGTTGTCTAACTGTTGCATATGTGTCTTACCTAACATCCTCTAGTGTAAATTTAATAGTAGGTTCCAGAGTGTTGATGGTGTTGAGGATGCCCCGTACGTCAAGATTTTTGGGTACAATGACCAAAATATCATCTACGTACCGCATCCATGTAACTGAGCGAGGGATGTTACTGAGGATCCTTCTTGATTCCAGGTCCTCCATATATAAATTGGCCATATATAAACAGCCAGAACTCTGGACATTAGAATAACAGAACACAAAAATGCTTGCAGAAATGATGACCGCAAAAACGCATGTGTTCAACATAGAGACGATGTTGGACACCTCATGAAATTCAATGAAGCTAAACTAGTTATTAAAGAAGACGACTTAAGATGGAGAAAATGCATTGAAGCTGCACTAATTTCTGTCAGTAACACTATAAAGCAAAAATCCGGTAGTTACAGTATTTCAAAATTACTAAGCAAGAGGATATTACCCATCCTGGGAACTGGTGTTACTTGATGCCAGCAGGTCCCTCTCTTGCCTCACCTCCTTAGTTCCATTACTACTACTACTACTACCACCTCTACCCACGCGTCACCTCACCTGACTCCTGCCACTATATATATAAATGTTTTCTTAGTTTTCTCTGTATTAGGACTGAAGAAGCCACTCGTGGCGAAACGTTTCCTTTAATAAATGTCCTGAACTGTACACTCACTAGCATTGCACCTCACTCTGAGCCTTTATATACCCTCTGTGTCCGTGTATTGTTTGTAATGGCTTGATAAAGCTCCTGGAGAGCGAAACGTTGCCACAATAAATGTCGCATTAGTTGCACCTGTGTCCTTTTACTTTACATATTGTCGGTAATTCTACCAACTTTATTACAATCTGTCGGACACCGCAACATAATGGACATTTCATGCAGACGTTATTTGGACACCCTTCTTCGTGCTCACAGCTATCGCAACAGACACAACTTCCTACAAGATTGCCTGGCAGAGAAGGTGATCCCTAAGTCTACTCCTGCACAACTCTCCAACTCCAAGCACCCCTTCTCTCCAGCTACCCAAGCTTACTTAACTGAATGTGCCGAAGAACTTTCTAACATCGCTAAGGAAACCTTTGAAACTGCGAGGAATATGAGGGCCAATCTTCAGATTGACCAACACACTGCTGAGCATATTCTCAGCACAGTCACCACAGCTAACCTCCAACAGAAGATCAAACTCAATCGCAAACTTCAGTACCTCTGCACTGACAGTCGATGGAAGGAAATGGGACGCGAATCCCTGATAAACAACTCATCGTCACGCACCTTAACCGACTACGAAAAACAAGCACTGAGTCTGGGACTCAAATTTACCACCAACATACACAAACCTAACTATCAACTCAATCTAGTTACCAGGAATCATAGACACAGTGACAGCAACTTCCAGAAGGGTTATATACAGGGCCTTCTCACTGCAGCTTTATGTGAACCTTCTTCTTCTAATCTTCCTAGACGATACATCACTGCCCTTAAGAACCTCGCCAACGACCCCAACATTATCGTCACCACCGCCGACAAAGGAGGTGGAGTCGTCATACTCAACACCAGTGACTACAACACTAAAATGATGGACCTTTTGAATGATCAATCTACATACGAACCCATCAGCACTCAACAGTGGGAGACGCTCACCAAAGATTTTCTATACAAAACCAGACAAATACTCAAACGCACTAGAGAAGGGAAGAAACTTCTGTATTTGTTACCAAGCAACCCTAAACCAGCACACATGTATGGTTTACCCAAGACCCATAAACACAATATTCCTCTCAGACCTATCACGTCAGGAATAGGCAGTGCTCCACACAAACTAGCCGGAGTTCTTGCCAAACATCTTTCCTGCTTTCTGGGGACCATCAGCCCCGCTCATCTTAAACACTCAGGCGACCTTCTCAACCGCATCCGTAACCTCTCCATCCGTAACAAGAAACTAAGCAGTTTGGATGTGACTTCCCTCTTCACAAAAGTACCTACCACAAAAGCTATCGAGGTTCTACGACATAAAGTCAAGCAGGACCTTAATCTTCCTCTACCTCCCGGAGATTTTGTTGACTTGATTGAACTCTGTGTTAATTTCAACTGTTTTTCTTTCAATAACAAGCTCTACAAACAAACCTACGGCATGGGAATGGGGTCCCCCATAACTGCCGTCCTAGCCAACTTATACATGGAACACCTAGAGTCCGAACACTTTGCCAACATCATCCCTTCAAGCGTCACTTGGTTACGTTACGTGGACGATGTCCTCGTAATAACTCCAAAACGTTTTGATGTACGGGATCTTCAGGCAAGGCTCAACGCAGTTGAACCGGCAATCCAGTTTACACTAGAAGAAAAGTCCAATGACAAGCTACCTTTCCTCGACGTCCTCATTCACAAAGTAGACAACAACCTAAGATTTCAAGTTTATCGGAAACCCACCAATAAAAATGATCTCACACACTTCTATTCCAGTCAAGATACCAAGACCAAAAGAGGCATCATCATCGGGTTTTTCCTAAGAGCATACCGAATTTATAGTCCTGAGTTTCTTGACGAGGAATGTACATACATTCACCAAACATTCACTGAGTTACATTTTCCTTCTTTTTTCATCAAAGACTGCAAGAAAAGAGCTCTTCAGATCATTAATTCTCCACGCATCAACACCACTCCCAACAAAGTTATAATTCTTCCCAACAGCCAGGTTGCACTGAACGTCTCAAAAGTACTTTCACAAGCTAACACCAGAGTTGCCATCGCTTCTAGCACTTCAATAAAGGATCTAACCAGGACAAAATCCAAGCACCACGAACCAGTCAATGCAGGAGTTTACACCATACCCTGTGGAAGCTGTGACAAGATTTACGTAGGTGAAACAGCAAGAAACCTCGACACCCGCTTCAATGAACACATTTACGCATGTAGGAACGATAACTTGAACAACGCCTGTGTACAACACCGAAATTCCACCAATCATCTCATGAAATTCAGAGACGCCCAATTAGTGATCAAAGAAACTAATTTCCGCAGACGCAAGTGCCTCGAATCAGCACTGATCGCTGTTTCAAATACAATTAAACAAAACAACGGCAGCTTCACCATCTCCGAAGTCTTAGCAAGAATCCTCCTGAAATCAGTAAACCCTGCCATCACATAGTCTCTCCTGTTATACTACACAAAGCACATTACAGAGATTGAACACTGAAACAAGCTGCCTCTTTCCAGTCTCTATTTGTCCAACCTATTTTTTTGTTACTCAAGTAATAGCTTTTATATCCTTTTACTCATGTACGAATTAATTGCTCTACCATATTGTATTACTTTTGTCACTACCACTACTACTACTACTACTACTACTACTACTACTACCACTACCTCTAGTGAACTTCGAAATGGTACCTCACTAGCATTGCACCTCACTCTGAGCCTTTATATACCCTCTGTGTCCGTGTATTGTTTGTAATGGCTTGATAAAGCTCCTGGAGAGCGAAACGTTGCCACAATAAATGTCACATTAGTTGCACTTGTGTCCTTTTACTTTAGATCTCCAATGCTCCTGCTGCCCCCTCTGTATTCGACTGAAGAAGCCTATTGTGTAGGCGAAATGTTTCGGAATAAAGATACTTAAATGTTGCACATGTGTCTTACCTATCTACTTGTCGTTTTTATATACCAGCGTTATATTCCCAGTGACTCCTTGTTATCGTGGCCCACCATAATGGTCTCTGGTACGCTGCTTTTGCGTGTCTTGCCACGGTTTACCCCATAGGCACCGCTAAACCGGTCATGTAAGGACAAAGACCCGTGTCTTGTCATTTCCCTGACGAGTTAACTAACATGTATCTATATGCTGATGAGCGTCTCTGACGAAGTCCTAAATATGTTTATTTTTTTGCAGCCAGGTTCCTCAGTTCTTACCGACCATTGTTGATGAAACTGTAAGCTGAGTACATACCTAGAAGTTCATCAGTTAATGTGAGTCTTATCATTATGAAGGAAACGAAAGGACACCAACGAAAATAAGCCACAGTAACTGTTTTTTTGGAATATCCTTGATTATTAACCCTACTGGGTTAAGTCATCTATTTCTACCCATAGACATTCAGTCATATATAGTTACTGACGTCAAATGTCAGTATTTGATGTGTGGGAATCACACACATCAAATACTAGCCGATTCTGGCACCACTAGTGACAAACGTTAATATACGAACGTTGCTTGGAAATGGTATAAAATACCGACACAATGGAAATATAAACACATATGCAGTATAATGTGATCCTTTATTGGCAACGTTTCGCCCACACAGTGGGCTTTTACAAGTCACAAACAGATTTACCTGGGGTGGAAGGTACGGGAGTATTTATAGTCAGGTTCAGAATGTTGAGGTCAGGTGGAGAATGCTGCATCTGATGATCTACCGAGTGGGGTTATAGAGTCTAAAATCTTGGGTAGCGTTGAAGGGAGATTGGATAAGTATGTGAGTTGGTATAAACCTTGGTAATAAATACCGACAAGTTGGTTTAGAAAGACACGTAAGCAAACACTATAACATATTTATTAGAAAACGTTTCGGTCCTGGGACCGTGATCAAGGTCCCAGGACCGAAACGTTTTCTAATAAATATGTTATAGTGTTTGCTTACGTGTCTTTCTAAACCAAGTATGTGAGTAGACCTTCTGCAGTGTTCCTCCATTCCTATGTTCTTATGTGGGATAGCGATGAAGTTTCTTGGCAAGTGGTTCAGCTATGTTATAGAAACCGTTGTTCTGGTTGAAGTTGTTGGATATAGAGATAAGCGATGATTCCAGGATTCTTCGGTATTGAATGTTGTCTTCTCTGGCGATAAGTCTTGAGTGTCTGTAGTTTATTAAATGGTTGTGTGAATTACGGTGTTGTACACAGGCATTCCTTGGATCGTCAGACCTGCTCGTGTATTTGTGTTCTGAAATACGTGTTTGGAGGTCTCTTGATGTTTCGCCCACGTATAATTTGCTGCATTCATTACAAAGGATTATGTATACCCCTGCATAGGATGGAAGCTTGTCCTGTCTATCAAACCATACCCCCGGCCGGGATTGAACCCGCGGTCATAGAGTCTCAAAACTCCAGCCCGTCGCGTTAGCCACTAGACCAGGTAGCCACCATAAGATTCATCCAACTAGGTATATTTCTACACCATAGGGTGTCATTACGATTTCTTGAGTCATGTTGACGGCAGTGAAGGGACTTGAGCTAGAGTTCGTCACGGCCACGCTAGCTGGAGATTCGTCTGTAAAAACTTGCATTTGTGGTCACAGTGGTGCCTGTGCTAACCTTCCTATGGTGTAGAAATATACCTAGTTGGATGAATCTTATTGTGGCTAGCTGGTCTAGTGGCTAACGCGACGGGCTGGAGTTTTGAGACTCTATGACCTCGGGTTCAATCCCGGCCGGGGGTATGGTTTGTTTGCAATCGTGTCATTACGATTTCTTGAGTCTTGTCCTGTCTATTACTGGTAATGTCCTTGATGGTCGTGGTTGTGGAGGTAGATACTTGGAATGAGGTATTGGAAAAGATGTTGGAAACGTGTTTGGCAATGGAGTTGGTGGGGAGGACTATGTATCTCTTCTCGGCAATGCCTTCTGGGTGTGTTGAAAATGTTTAATGCCCGTCGTCTGCAGTCTGATGAAGTGACGAGGATAGTGAAATTTGGAAAATACTTGTTCAATTATAGTGCATTCTTCCTCAAGGAACTCATTGCTGCAGATTCTGAATGCACGCAAGAAAAAGCCTATAATTACACCACGTTTAGTTTTGGTGTCGTGGTGAGAGTAGAAGTCGAGAAGATCGTTTTGGTTGATGGGTTTTCGATAGACTTTAAAACGAAGTTCATGGTCAGCTTTGCAGAGAAGAACATCATGAGAAGGAAGGAATTACGAAACCAAAACAAGACCTCAATTTCATCGCCAAAAACTACAGACACAATGACTCCGACTTCCGAAAAGGTTATCTTGAAGGCATCATCTCAGCGGCCATCTCAACACGCAGCTCCCCAGTCATACCTCGACGTTACATCATTGCATTTAAAGCTTTAGCAGAAGACACGATCATCAGTGTCACCACCGCTGATAAAGGAGGTGGTGTTGTTATCATGAACACTGACGATTACAGGAACAAAATGCTCAATCTACTTAATGACCCAGACACCTACAAACCTCTCACAACTAACCAAGTGGACAACCTTACTAAAACATTTCTTCAAGGGACTCGCCGCATTCTGAGGAACTCAGAACAAGGGAAGAAACTTCTGCACACCATACCCAGCAACCCCAGACCTGCCAGAATGTACGGCCTGCCAAAAACTCGCAGGCATGGTATTCCATTAAGGCCCATATCCTCGGGAATAGGCAGTGCTCCCCACCAACTCTCAGGAATTCTCGCAAAACACCTCTCTAAACTCTTGGGCACTATCAGTCCAGCACATCTCAAACACTCGGGTGATCTTCTTAATCGCATTCGCAACATCATCAGGAACAAGACACTTTCCAGCCTTGACGTAACTTCCCTATTCACCGAAGTACCTACTACACAAGCCAAAATTGACGATTCACAAATAACCCGCACATAGGAGAGGAGCTTACGAGGACGTTTCGGTCCGACTTCGACCATTTACAAAGTCACACTAACGAGAAGCAGAGCAGGACGGGTATATATAGGCAGGAAGAGGTAGTGGTAGTAGTAGTAGTAGTAGTAGTAGTAGTAGTAGTAGAAGTGGTAATAGTAGTGGCGGAGATGGAAGGAAGAAGCAATGGGGAAGAAAGGAGGAGGAGCCAGTCAAATACAAAGAAAGGGGAGCGCTGCAAGGGAGCTAGGTGCCCACAAGGGAGCTAGGTGCTTACAAGGGAGCTAGGTGCCCACAAGGGAGCTAGGTACCCACAAAGGAAGAACAAGAACACAGAGGTGGGGGGAGGGAAAAATAATGAAGGAACAGAAACACAAGACAGAAGAAAGAAAGACAACCCAAAAGAGAAAAAAGGAAAGAGGAAAGGGGAAGAGGGAGAAGAAGAAACAGGAGGAATCAGATTAAGTCACGGGTGTTCTGAAGTTTGGAGCATTTTACAATGTAGTGGGAGAGGAAGGCATCTACAGAGACGAAGCCAGGACTAAGATTCATACAAGGAAAGTTGTGTATTAGGGAGGATTCAACAAGACGGCGACTGTTAAAGTTGGAAGTAGGGAAGACAGTCAGGAAGATTACGGGAGCGAGACTGACGAAAAGAATCAAAAGAGCTAATCAGTTCAATACCAGCGCGAGGGGAAGGCGAAGTGGCAAAGGAAAGACCAAAACCAAGAAGTTCAAGCTCAAATTGAGAGAGTGAACTTCTTGGTTTTGGTCTTTCCTTTGCCACTTCGCCTACCCCTCGTGCTGGTATTTCCCTGATTAGCTCTTTTGATTCCTTTCGTCAGTCTCGCTCCCGTAATCTTCCTGACTTGTCCACTTTTCGTGGCGCTCTCCTTCCTGCTCTTGTTAGTCTGTTTTCTAAGAATCACCACCATCCGCGCCGTTACCAACTTGCTCTTTTTTCTCTTAAATCTAACACTAACATTGTCCTACTATCTTCTGACAAAGGTAATTCGGTAGTTATCCTTGATCGCGAGGATTGCCTCCGTAAAGCTTTGTAGATGAATGGTTCAGAGAGCCGACATGTTGATAAATTAGACACATGTGCAACTCTTGGGTATCTTTATTGAGGAAACGTTTCGCCACACAGTGGCTCAATAAAGATACCCAAGAGTTGCACATGTGTCTAATTTATCTCCGTAAAGCTGATGTCTTGCTCTCTGACTCACGTACCTACACTCCTCTCGTTTCCAACCCTCTTGATCGCATCAAGAGAACTTTCAACAAGAAACTAAGGACTCTCTTCGATCTCTGTCCTCCTGACTTTGACCTTGTTCAACGGTTTCGTGTCATCTGTCCCTCTCTTCCCTATTTCTATGGCCTTCCCAAAACTCATAAACCTGATATTCCTCTTCGTCCTATCATATCCTCTAGAGGCTCTGTCTCTTATTCTCTTGCTTCTTGGCTGGCCAAAACCCTCACTCCCTTTCTTGGTACTTTTTCTCCTGCCCACCTCCGTCACTCTCAAGACTTCATGTATCTCTTCTCGGCAGTGTCTTCTCTGGGTGTTAAACATCTTCAACACACCCAGAGAAGACACTGCCGAGAAGAGATACATAGTCCTCCCAACCAACTCCATTGCCAAACATGTTTCCAACATCTTTGCGAAAACATCATTCCAAGTATCTACCTCCACAACCACGACCATCAAGGACATCACCAGTAGTAGACAGGACAAGCCTCCATCCTCTGCAGGGGTATACATAATCCCTTGTAATGACTGCAACAAATTATATGTGGGCGAAACATCAAGAGACCTCCAAACACGTATTTCAGAACACCAATATGCAAACAGGACTGACGATACAAGGAATGCCTGTGTACAACATCGCAATTCACACAACCATTTAATTAACTACAGAAACTCAAGACTTATAGCCACAGAAGACAACACTCAATACAGAAGAATCCTGGAATCATCGCTTATCTCTACAACCAACAATTTCAACCAGAACAATGGCTTCTATAACATAGCTGAACCACTCGCCAAGAAACTTCTTCATCGCTATCCCACATAAGAACATAGAACACTGCAGAAGGTCTACTCACAACTTGTCCAATACCCCTGCCAAGCTACCCAAGACTCTATAACCCCACCCGGTAGATCATCAGATGCAGCATTCTCCACCTGACCTCAACATTCTGAACTTGACTATAAATACTCCCGTACCTTCCACCCCAGGTAGATCTGTGTGTGACTTGAAAAAGCCCACTGTGTGGGTGAAACGTTGTCAATAAAGGATCACATTATACTGCATTTGTGTTTATATTTCCATTGTGTCGGTATTTTATACCATTTATTTCCATCTTTCATCTTGTTTACACAGAGAGGTGTGCATCTCTCGGTGTACATACATTAAGGGTTTACTTTAATCCCATCTTATGAATTAAAGTACCCTAGACTGGTGGTGAACAGTTTGCATGGAGCCTTAATGACCCTTGTATATTCGAATGGACTTCTAACCCACTGAACGAACCCATCACCCACAACCGACGAGGAATAAAATTATGTAGGAGATTCGGGATAAGAGTGCAGAAAGCATAGGCTTTTTAACATTATCCTGGAGCAAGGTGTCACTGTTCTGTCTATTTGTAGTTCTGCCTCTCTGTTCCCCTACCCTCTCTCTCCTGGAGCAAGGCGTCACTGTTCTGTCTATTTGCAGTTCTGCCTCTCTGTTCCCCTACCCTCTCTTTTCTCTCTCTCTCTCTCTCTCTCTCTCTCTCTCTCTCTCTCTGTACGTAAGTCATGCACTTGTAGTCCCCATGGGGCAGCATACCTGAGCGTGTGGGTGTGTGGTTACGCATACCTGAGTTTTTGTGTGGGTGAGGAAGTGGTCAGTGAGGGCGGTGCATGTACGTAGGTGCCATGGAGAAAGGGTATTTACTTTCTGATGAATAACACACGTTTGCATCAAATGTTGCTAATATTTCTTATTCATCGGGTATTGTATACCATTAATAATACGGCATTTTTTGTATTATATCAAAATTGGATATATCAGCATTGTGCTGCTACTCGAATCTATATGATGGTTATACTGTTTCCCTGTCATAGTTCTTCAGGTAGGATGGTTCTCATTAAGATGTTGAAATGTGTCAGCCTGAGGTGGGAGACTTCAGTAGTGTCAGCCTGAGGTGGGAGACTGCAGTAGTGTCAGCCTGAGGTGGGAGACTTCAGTAGTGTCAGCCTGAGCCGGGAGACTGGGAGACTTCAGTAAGACAATGCGGATATCGTCAAGTATTGCAGCAAGGGTTCATCAGTCATGGCAGCTTTAATTAAACGTTTCCTTGCAACTTCTCCAGTGGATTTACTATCACTTGGGGATTACCATCTCTCAGAATAGCCTAACCCATACACAGGAGGAATGGAATTTTTGAAGCTATCTCCATCGTCCCAGAGAGAAAAAAATGTAAATAGAAGACAGAGAGAGGCGAAAAGGGGAAGATGAATATGGACATCATAATTCAATATATTTAGCTGCTTATATACATCAGTCGATAACAAAGTGGTGTTATTATAAGCTTAAGAATATATAATGGTGCTAGCCTTGTGGCAATTTTTGTTTTTCACTTCCCGTTTTCTTTAAATAAACTTAAAACGAAAAAATGGTACTCTATTCTACATGATAGTTGTGGGGGAATGGAGAACGAAGGGAAGAAGAGAACCAAGGGAGGAAAAGGAGGACCAATGAAAAGAGAGAGAGGCAGTGTAATACGAATATAGGAGAGAGGAGGAAGAGAAAGAAGAATAGAAGAGAGACAGAAAGAGTTGGAATTTACGTTATAATAACATACTGTTATAACTCAAATTCTTTACGACATACGTCAGTAAAGCACGAAGCCTATGTTTAGTCAGGCATGATCAAAAGTCCAAGAAGGTCCACTACAAGTTTGTAACAAAGGAATATTGCAAAGGAATATTGCTTTAAGGAGACACTAGAGGAACCGACCCTGATTCCGAGTGGAATGGTCTTGCGGCCAACAGCAACTGCCTGGTTGATTAGGCCATAGTCAAGGACTGGGCGGCGGGGTCGTTGACCCCCGAAACACCCTCCAGGTACATATTCCAGGTAAACAAACCATACCACGGGCGGGGACTTGAACCCGCGGTAGAGTTGTAAAACCTCCAGACCGACGCTTTAGCCACTGGGCCAGCTGGCTACAATAAGATACATCCAACTAGGTATATCTCTACACCACAGGAAGGTTAGCATAGGCACCACTGTGACCACAAGTGCAAGTTTTTACAGACGAATGTCCCGCCAGTGTGGCCGTGACGAACTCTAGCTCAGGTTTGTTTACAGCCGTGTCACTACGATTTTGTGAGTCATATAGACTCCTGGTAGGTAGACAGCTTCTCGGAGAAGAGCTTCTAGTAGCAAGTAAACGCATGACTTTTTTAAGCATCGGCTTGATGAAGTGGGGAGGGAGGAGAGATAATTATACAGGGAGAACCAAAGAATAACACACATAATGGGCAGGGATGAGACAAAGGCTGGACGAACACCTTTAGAGACCCTAAACGCTGTATAGATTTTAATACGCTACATAATTAAAATTGAAAGCAATACTAAATCATTAAACAGTTTTTTATTTTTTAAAATGACAAAAAGTTCGCGTGTATGCTGAAAATTATAATAGTTTCTTGATTTTCTAATTACATGATTACGGATAAGTTCACTGAAGCTTCTGTACACAGTTGTGATGGTGAATCAGAACTGACCTGACTCTGATGGTCTGAGGTATTTTAATCCTATCAGATGAGACAAAGAGCATCGTGCAGAGTAGTTAACAATCATCAATGTTACAAGAACATATAGTGTGATCTCATCATTTGCAACTGCACATAGTATTCCGTCTTTCCCAATTGTGGAGTGAAAATCAATGCGACTTAATGTCATTTATTCCGTTTCATTAACCTTTATGTAGATATAAAGTGGAACTGGCGTGCTTCTCCAGAGTCATGTTCAAGGCAACACGGTGGGAGTCAACTAGCTTACGGGAACTTTGTGAAACCATATCTACTTGATATTTCTTTATACACGCCACTTCTCATTGTATGAACAGGAAATGTATCAATTATAGAGTAAGTCGATACACAAAATTCGTCTCTCAGATTTTATGATTTTTCTGGTTCACTGCCATTATTTGCTTGTTTTTCCCTTAATTTACTAGCAAGACTGAGTTTGTTTATAATAATAATAACAATACTAGTGTTTATTTTGACATGATACACTGTTGTACAAAGGAATATAATAATTGGACGTGCATATAATAGTTGTAATCAATATCAGGCAAGATATTATTTTATACGTCTTTAAATATTTCTAAGTCGTTCCTCAAAGTCTGCAAGTGGTCAGTTAATGACTGATAAAGAGCCACCTACGTTTCCAAATTCCATTCCTTTTCCAGGAGAACTTGACTCTTACGGTGAAAGCGTCATAAAATTCCATTTTACGTTGTCAACATGATTACAATCTCTAGTACATACTTCTTGTTTAGTTTTTCGTCTCTCCCTTTTCTAATTGGTCTTCAGTTGTAGTTTCTAATGCATCCACAATCTTTGAGTATGATTTCAGAATTGCATTATTTCTGTCTATGTCAGAAGGACGTCCCCCTTCCCTGCTTTAGGTGGGGATGAGTAATATACAGAAAATTTTGGGAAGTGTGTGTAGGCGAGTTTAAGTTAATATAATAAAGTTCTGATATTTCTCACGATTACGTCTTCGATGATTTTTGTGAGATATGTCAAATTCTTTAGAAATATTTTTTTGGGTCGCTCCCGCCTTAATGGTGCCCTAAACACGTGCTTATTCTCCCTATTGGGTAATCCAGCACTGGATGGGATGCTTTCTAAATGGAGTCCTGTGCAATAACCGGGATGAGAAGAATTCCAACCAGACTCCCAAGCAATAAGCGAGAATAAGACATTTCATAAATGGATCCCCGTACAAAGCAAGACCGTGTACGTGATGACACAGACACTGCTAAACGTATGCATGGAGGATACAAGCATGTTTATACCAGCAAGGATAGAATACATAACAGAGTTTCATTTACAATTGTCAAATGGGGTGTAAAACATCCAAATGAAAAGGATGGTGAAGAAGAGAGATTAGCAGAAGAAATGGAAGCAGCAAAGCAAGGGCGTGATGATTAGCAGCAAAATAAATTGAATATGGCATAACTGCGAAGTGTTTTACAGCCACATTGGACGATAGACGACGGCAAAGAACCAAGTAGTAAGTCTCAAGATGGAGAGAGCAAACAGAGGGCGACTGAAAGTTATGTGAACGTGAGAAAATATTCAAGAAGTTTTCACTGACAAATCAGGAAAGATACCAATAAGTAAAAAAAAAAAATTATAATGGAAGCGTCAGAGGCTGCAGGAATAGATCACAACACAATAACATACTAAAAAAACTGTACATAAAAACAAGTGAAGCAGATAATCACCTTTATTATATAATCATAACTAAGCGCTAAACCCACAAGGGTCATGCAATTATCACCTTATTAAGTCTTGAGAGAAGTGGAGAAACTGTGAGACCCTATACCAAAGATATTAAAAAATTCATAGAAATATGAGAGAACTTCCAGATGCGGGTCATACATGTAAAAAAAGGGGGGGGGCATTACAAAAAAGTAATGAATTATAACCTGGAATTACTGACAAATATATTAGCTAAAGTAGCGCTGTCAAGGCTGTGGAAGGTAATTTTTATCCCGGTAATTTAACAACTGACAACTTAATTCCCGATAATTGTACTCTCGATGTGATAATAAAAATACGCTTTTTTATATTAAAGTTATCATGTATATCTATGAACAATAATAACTAATATTAAATAAATTTTATTGTTGCAAAAATAATTAACAAGAGGTTGTGCAGAAGCAGTTGCTGGAGGTTATAGTTCACTCCTGTTGTGACAGTCGCTGTCTCTGACGGGAGGCCTTTAGAGGGTTGTTTGATTTATTTTGCTCATAACTCGAGAATCCCTCATCCGATCGGGTTTAAATTTTGAACGCTTGTGTAAAATAACGAGGATCAGATTCAAGGAATAATTGGTATGTGCGATTGACCTGTGACTAAAGTTATTGAACCTTTTCCCAGCATTCTGGAAGGGCTCGTTTAACTCTAAAATCTCAGTGGTGGAGCTTCAAATGCTTAAAAAATCTATCTTTCATTGAACGATGTTGCAGAGTGAAATTCAAGAGTGCAGGTGCAGATTTGGTCATTTTATGTATAAAATTGTGTGAAATGTTGATCCCCGTTTAAGTGTAACAATCACAATAAATGCGTATAACTCTTCTGAATAGCTCCGATATTTAATAGGTGATGCATCCTATGGCCAGGAGAGTAGTACTGCCCTTTCAGTTTAGTTTGTGTGGGCATGAGAGTAGTACTGCCCTTTCAGTTTAGTTTGTGTGGGCATGAGAGTAGTACTGCCCTTTCAGTTTAGTTTGTGTGGGCATGAGAGTAGTACTGCTCTTTCAGTTTAGTTTGTGTGGGCATGAGAGTAGTACTGCCCTTTCAGTTTGGTTTGTGTGGGCATGAGAGTAGTACTGCCCTTTCAGTTTGGTTTGTGTGGGCATGAGAGTAGTACTGCCCTTTCAGTTTAGTTTGTGTGGGCATGAGAGTAGTACTGCCCTTTCAGTTTAGTTTGTGTGGGCATGAGAGTAGTACTGCCCTTTCAGTTTAGTTTGTGTGGGCATGAGAGTAGTACTGCCCTTTCAGTTTAGTTTGTGTGGGCATGAGAGTAGTACTGCTCTTTCAGTTTAGTTTGTTTGGGCATGAGAGTAGTACTGCCCTTTCAGTTTGGTTTGTGTGGGCATGAGAGTAGTACTGCCCTTTCAGTTTAGTTTGTGTGGGCATGAGAGTAGTACTGCCCTTTCAGTTTAGTTTGTGTGGGCATGAGAGTAGTACTGCCCGTTCAGTTTTGTTTGTGTGGGCATGAGAGTAGTACTGCCCTTTCAGTTTAGTTTGTGTGGGCATGAGAGTAGTACTGCCCTTTCAGTTTAGTTTGTGTGGGCATGAGAGTAGTACTGCTCTTTCAGTTTGGTTTGTGTGGGCATGAGAGTAGTACTGCCCTTTCAGTTTAGTTTGTGTGGGCATGAGAGTAGTACTGCCCTTTCAGTTTAGTTTGTGTGGGCATGAGAGTAGTACTGCCCTTTCAGTTTGGTTTGTGTGGGTATATTTGTTAATGGAATAAATGTATTTTTTTTTAAATTTAAGAATCACTGGAATTTTGATCAAATTGGAAAATTATGAAAACATATCATGTTTCACGTGATCAACATAATCCAGGGAAGGGAAAAACAATGTGTATTACATACACGTAGCACACAAAAAAAAAATCAATAGGTCTAGTTTTTATTGAAACATGAGAAATAAACCTTTGAAAACTCTAACCCACATGTTATGAGGCATGACGACATAATTAATATGTTGGGTAACGCAAGCAAGTGGTAAGCAAGTGGTATGCAAGTGGTATGCAAGTGGTAAGCAAGTGGTAGGCTCACCTCGCCACTCCACAAGAATACTTTAACTCATACAACAAGGATTACCATAAACCCTGAGTATATATACGCTTAGAGAAATACACCTCTTGGTGTATATCTTGTTGTATATCTCAGAGTATGTCTTGGTGTATGCCTTGTATATCTTGTTGTATATCTTGATGTATGTCTTGTTGTATATCTTGTTGTATATCTTGTGGTATATTTTGTTCTGTATCTTGATGTAAGTCTTGGTGTATACCTTGGTGTATATTAAAATTAATAAATGATTACATATATACATTTATATAACAGAAGGAGAATTTATAATCATAACACTCACCAATTAGTCTGGAGATTACTGTGTATAATACTCAAAAGCCTCCCTCTGACTAAATTTATGATGATAATACTGGCCAGAATTACAAACATAATTTAGATAGCTTATCTGAGGTTCCTGGAGCTGTCCTGTACATCGATTTAATGCTCAAATTATGCAGAAATGCACATCCAACAATTTCGGCTCCTATTTGAGAGGTGTAAGCCCAATATAACCTCTAGAGCGACGAAAATTCTTCTTATTTTCACTAACGTTTTCTTGGCTCATTCAAAAACGTGGCGACTCCTGCTCGTCCGCGCAGGCGCCAAGCTTCCCATTTTTTTATAATATAATTTTTATTAAATACAATATAGGCCATCAATTTACATACAAAATACTGTATTTCCGGAAAATACATACAGTATTTTCCACAGTGTATACCTTGGTGTATATCTTGGTGTATATCGCATGTGACAGTAAGCATCATCTATAACACTCGCCCCACCACACAATTATCCCAAGTTTTTTTAAATGTTTTTAATAAATATTTAGATGAGAGAGTGTTATTTGGGGAGTCACACCCAGGAGTGTGGTTACACCCGCCAGTGTGACTAATGACTGGTCACACCTAGGAGTGTGACTGGTTACACCCAGGAGTGTGACTGGTCACACCCAGGAGTGTGACTGGTCACACCCACCAGTGTGACTGGTCACACCCACCAGTGTGACTAATGACTGGTCACACCCAGGAGTGTGACTGGTCACACCCAGGAGTGTGACTGGTCACACCCAGGAGTATGACTGGTCACACCCAGGAGTGTGACTGGTCACACCCAGGAGTGTGACTGGTCACACCCACCAGTGTGACTAATGACTGGTCACACACCAGTGTGACTGGTGGCTGGTCACACCCACCAGTGTGACTGATGACTGGTCACACCCACCAGTGTGACTAATGACTGGTCACACCCACCAGTGTGACTGATGACTGGTCACACCCACCAGTGTGACTAATGACTGGTCACACCCACCAGTGTGACTGGTTACACCCACCAGTGTGACTAATGACTGGTCACACCCACC
This sequence comes from Cherax quadricarinatus, assembly GCF_038502225.1. Lineage (NCBI taxonomy): Eukaryota > Metazoa > Arthropoda > Malacostraca > Decapoda > Parastacidae > Cherax > Cherax quadricarinatus. The sequence continues at coordinate 6,185,756 of NC_091348.1, forward strand.
AGTGTGACTAATGACTGGTCACACCCACCAGTGTGACTAATGACTGGTCACACCCACCAGTGTGACTAATGACTGGTCACACCCACCAGTGTGACTGATGACTGGTCACACCCACCAGTGTGACTAATGACTGGTCACACCCACCAGTGTGACTGATGACTGGTCACACCCACCAGTGTGACTAATGTCTGGTCACACCCACCAGTGTGACTAATGACTGGTCACACCCACCAGTGTGACTAATGACTGGTCACACCCACCAGTGTGACTGATGACTGGTCATACCCACCAGTGTGACTAATGACTGGTCACATCCACCAGTGTGACTGGTCACATCCAGGAGTATGACTGGTCACACCCAGGAATGTGACTGGTCACACCCACCAGTGTGACTAATGACTGGTCACACCCACCAGTGTGACTGATGACTGGTCACACCCACCAGTGTGACTGATGACTGGTCACACCCACCAGTGTGACTAATGACTGGTCGCACCCACAGTGTGACTGGTGACTGGTTACACCCACCAGTGCGACTGACTGATCACACCCACCAGTGTGACTAATGACTGGTCACACCCACCAGTGTGACTGGTGACTGGTCACACCCACAGTGTGACTGGTGACTGGTTACACCCACCAGTGTGACTGGTGACTGGTCACACCCACCAGTGTGACTGGTGACTGGTCACACCCACAGTGTGACTGGTGACTGGTCACACCCACAGTGTGACTGGTGACTGGTTGACTGGTGACTGGTCACACCCACCAGTGTGACTGGTGACTGGTCACACCCACAGTGTGACTGGTGACTGGTCACACCCACAGTGTGACTGGTGACTGGTCACACCCACCAGTGTGACTGGTGACTGGTCACACCCACAGTGTGACTGGTGACTGGTCACACCCACCAGTGTGACTGGTGACTGGTCGCACCCACAGTGTGACTGGTGACTGGTTACACCTACCAGTGTGACTGATGACTAGTTAATGGGGTTTTTTAAAGTCTATGAACAAGACGAGGGTCATTAAGGCTGCATGTCGCATGCTCACAATGTCTCACTGGCTGACTCATGAGTCTAATTTATTAGAGACTCTTGTGCAACATTCAACATGGCCGCCGGAGACACCTGCAACTGGTGACGTCATAACTGTATCGTCACCCACGTCATAACTATGACGTCACCATCTGCTGGGTACACTAATATTTGTATTTTTGCCTAACACGATTTTTTTTTCAGGTCATTGGTAGTTGTGAGCGAATGTTTATATATAGATGAGTACAACCTGGCAAGTGTTGTCTGTCTGCCAGTTACACTCCATTTGTGGGATTATCTTACCTTAAATCAGCCTAATTTGCCATAACAATCATGTGCTTATTGTAATAATTAAAAAGAGTGTAAAATGATACCTACTGAAGCTGAATAAAGATCATATTACCTTATTTAGTTATGATATTATTTAAAAAAAAAACTGCGGATAAAAACTGGCTGACGACATCAGTATGAACTGGTGCGCATCAAGTGGTCAATTTTACTTTTCGAGGAAACTGTCAGCTGCTGTCATGGCTGTACTGATTTCCAGGTTTTTTTTATGAATTTACAGCCTCAACACACGCTTTTGCATATTTTACTAAGCCACAATGAAACACAATAAGATAAATGCAGCAGAAATGGTGGTACTTTAAACAGGAACGAACCTAATATGGCATCATCAGGGGTTTATATGGCTGATGACGTCTTATAAACGTCATCACTCCAATTATGATGACGTCAGTAATGACATCATGAATGCAGGGAGTGTCGACCAATCATGAGTCAGTCGACCTTACTGGAGGTAGGTGGTTGGTTACCATTCAAGGAAGGTGACTTCATGCCAGTGATTGGCTCCCTTCCATCGAATGCTATTGCCTTTTAAGTTCTTTATGGGTTTAGCGCTTCCCCCATACAAGTAATAATAATAATAATAATAATAATAATAATAATAATAATAATAATAATAATAATAATAATAATAATGTTCACAAATGCAGATGTCGTACACACAGACTTTGCGAAAGCCTTTGACAAGTGTGACCACTGTGTAATAACTCACAAAATGCGTGATAAAGGAATAGCAGAAAAAGTTGGTAGATGGATCTATAACTTCCTGACAAATAGAACACAAAGAGTAATAGTAAACAAAGTCCGAGGCAGCTACATTGAAAAGCTATGTTCCACAAGGCACAATACTCCCATCCTATTCCTCATTCTTATATCTGACAGACATACAAGCCACAGTACCATTTCTTCCTTTGCGGATGACACCCGAATATGCATGACAGTGTCCTCCATCGAAGACCCTGCAAGACTACAGGTGGACATATATCAAATCTTTAAAGGGGCCGCAGAAAAAACATGAAGTTCACTGAAGACACATTTCCATTACTCCGATATGGAAAACTCGAGGAAATTAAAATTGTGTTGGAGTATCAAACAAATTTCAACCACACAATAGAGTGAAAAACTAATGTGAAGGACCTGGGAGTGATAATGTATCTACTACATCTAATGTGAAGGACCTGGGAATGATAATGTATCTACCACATCTGCTAAGAACATGATAGGATGGATAATGAGAACCTTCAAAACTAGTGATGCCAAGCCAATGATGATTCTCTTCAAATTGTTTGTTCTCTCTAGGAGTATTGCTGTTTACTAACATCCACTTTCTAAGCAAGCGAAATTGCAGACCCGGAGAATATACAGAGAACTTTCACTGCACATATTAGTACAATAAAGCTCCAAAATCATACTGTGTTATTCTATCTCAATTCATAAAGCCAATTCTAGTTAATAAGTGACGATACACACGAGCGAACCACGAGTTGTGGGGGGCCCGGGGATATTATTATAATCAAAAAGAAGCGCTAAGCCACAAGGACTATACAGCGCTGCAGGGCAGGAAGGAAGCGAGGGCATCAGGTGGCAAAAGGGAGATGGATGAGTAATAGGTTACGGATAACAGCGGAGCAGTGGATGGTGAAAGGGTATAGGGCAGCAAGAAACTGAGCTAGAAAGGGCTGAGGGGAGTGCGTAAGGTATCATCATCAGAGTTTGTGGAGTAAATCAGTCGTTGTCATGAACTCAATGAGAGAGTCAGGATTAAAGGAGGGTCCATCAGCAAGAAGGGAAGGTAAAGAGAGAGTAGTAGAACGAAGACGGCGTTGGAGGTAAATTCTGCGTGCTAGTTGATAGAGAGGGCAGTCTAACACAATGTGGCTAATCGATACTGGAACTTGACACTGCTCACAGAGAGGAGCAGGGCGCCTCTCCATGAGATACCCATGAGTAAGACGAATGTGGCCAATGTGAAGACGGGAGAGAGTGGTCTCCCAACCACGGCACTGATGACAAGAAGACGGCCAGTAACCTATACTCGGTTTAATAGAATGAAGTTTGTTACCAAGCAGAGTTGACCAACGTTGTTGCCAACGGGCGTGAAGGTGGGTAGCTATTGCAGCAAAATAGTCCAGAAATGGAACACCTCTATAGGAAATTGGTAGGTTATGTACTGCTGACCGCGTAGCAGTATCTGCCTGTTCATTGCCCTGTACGTCGACATGACCAGGGACACAACCAAAAATAATGTCTTTATGCTTGGTAGAGATACGGCGTAGCCAAAGTTGGATACGGAGAACTAGGGGGTGAGATGTATCAAATTTTCGTATAGCCTGTAGAGCACTAAGGGAGTCTGAGACTACTACAAATGATGACACAGGCATAGATGCGATACGAATAAGTGCTGCAAGAATGGCATACAATTCAGCAGTAAAAATGCTAGCCGAAGACAGTAAATGCCCCCGCACAACGCTGTCCGGAAACACTGCTGCGAATCCGAAGCCGTCTGAAGACTTAGAGCCATCTGTGTACACAGCGGTGGCATGAGAATGGGAGTGGAAGTGATCAAGAAAAAGAGAACGGGAAACCACCGTAGGCAGTTGAGCTTTCGAGCAAGGGAGTGAGAAAGAACAGACCCGAACAGCTGGAACTTCCCAGGGGGGTAGGGAAAAGTGAGATGCTACATGAACATAAGGTGGTAACTGAAGGGAAGACAAGAGCGAATGTAGGTGAAGAGAAAAGGGACGGAGCAAACAGGGGCGGCGAACGAATAAAGAATGTCTTCTAATATCGGTGACCATTCTATAAATGGAAGGATTGTGGAGATCGTGAGAGCGTACATAGTAGCGAAGGCAATGGGCATCACGGCGATCAGACAAGGATGGAACATTCACTTCTGCATAGAGGCTCTCAATAGGGGAAGAGCGAAAAGCACCAAGGCACAAACGTAATCCTTGGTGATGGATGGGGTTAAGGCTAGAGAGAGTAGCAGGAGAGGCCGCAGAATAAATCTGGTCACCATAATCAAGTTTCGATAAAACGAAGGCTGAATGTAGGTGAAGCAGAGTTCGACGATCAGCTCCCCAGGAAAGATGAACAAGGGTTTTAAGAAGGTTTAGCCGGCTGTCACAAGTTGCCTTCAGAGAGGTAATGTGAGGTTTCCAGGATAACCTACAGTCAAAGAGAAGGCCTAGAAACCTGACTGTATCACGTTCAGGGATACGGGCCCGGGGATAGCAACTTGTGTGGGGCCCCCAGGACAAGCAGCTTGTAAGGGCCCCCAGGACAAGCAACTTGTGTGGGGGGCCAAGGACAAGGAACTTGTGTGGGGCCCCCAGGACAAGCAACTTGTGGGGCTCCCTACCATTAAAACTTCAGTACCACATTATATACCAGAGTTGTGGAAAATTACATTTATCTGAATGTATCATTATATACATAACAGTAAATGAACAAAGATAATTATTATTTATCAGTTAGAGAAGTAGGAATTTGGGACACCTAGGTCGCAAAAAATGTCCCCCTTCGATACCTACCACTGTCATATCCACAAGTTGCTCTGGACCTATTAATTATGAATGAAAAATACATCACCAGGAATGCTGGTAAATATAAAATTTTTTGGACTATATTAAAAATAATAAATGATTATATATATATATATATATATATATATATATATATATATATATATATATATATATATATATATATATACATTTACATAACAGAAGGAGAATATATCTTAATCATAACACCAATTTGACTGGAGATTAATGTGTCATGTACAGGACCCCCCCTTTTGCCTGCATTTATGAAAAAATTACTGGCCAGAATTTAAACATAAATTAGACAGCATATCTGAGGTTCCTGGAGCTGTCCTGTCCTGTCGCCTGATATCTCAAGTTATGCAGGAATGCACATCCAACAATTTTGCCTCCTATTTGAGAGGTGTCAACCCATTTTTTAACCTCTAGATTACGAAAAATTCTTCCCATTATTCACAACGTCTGTTCAATTCAAACAATAATGGCGACTGTCCTCTGCGCAGACGCAGTCTTATCGTTTTCTATGACATAAATATTATTAAATACAGTATGGCCATCTATTTACATATAACTACCGTATTTCTGGAAAATTTATACAGTATTTTCCACACTGCGGCCGGGCAGAATTCGTTGTTAAACGACTCAAATTGCTCATTTGGCAATGGTGGAGAACCTGGGTACATATAGGATCTGGCATCCACACGGCGACATATTACACAAGATTTAATCACCCTTTTTACACTTTCTCGTCCTTGTGAAATCCAGAAAGTTTCCCTAATACAATTTAAGGTATTGTACCCGACCATGCATTACATTTTTATGGGCATTTAGAACAATTAAATTTGTTAGATGATGAGTTTTGGGCAGTAAGATAGGGTGTTTAGCATAATCACCCAATTCAGCATTTTGTAACCTACCTCTGCACCTAATTACATTGTTCTCTAAATACAGCCTCAATTTCTCTATTATGGAACCTTCCACAATTTTTCTTTCCATCATCAATTTAATCTCATTTCCATAGATTTCCTCCTGTACCCTCTTTATCCAATATTCAAGAGGATGTGAAAACTTAAATGAAATATTCATCTTGTTTAGAAATTTAAACATCAACTTAGTTACATTGATTAGTTTGGGTAAAGAGGAATACCTATTTATATCAATGGCTAAGGGAGGACAAACTATTGGAGCGGTGGTCACAGTAATTTCAACAGGAGCAATATATGCCTTTTGTACAGGCCAATTAGCTTTATTTACCAACCAGCTCGGTCCTTTAAACCATGATACAGCATTTACAAATTTAGCATAATTATTATTATTATTATTATAATCAAAAAGAAGCGCTAAGCCACAAGGACTATACAGCGCTGCAGGGCAGGAAGGAAGCGAGGGCATTAGGTGGCAAAAGGGTGATGGATGAGTAATAGGTTACGGATAACAGTGGGGTATTGGATGGTGAAAGGGTAAAGGGCAGCAAGAGATTGAACTAGAAAGGGCTGAGGGGAGTGCGAAAAGTATCATCAGAGTTAGTGGAGTAAATCAGTCATTGTCAAGAACTCAATGAGAGAGTCAGGATTAAAGGAGGGTCCATCAGCAAGAATGGAAGGTAAAGAGAGAGTAGTAGAATGAAGACGACGTTGGAGATAAATTCTGCGTGCTCGTTGATAGAGAGGGCAGTCTAACAGAATGTGGCTAATCGATACTGGAACTTGACACTGCTCACAGAGAGGAACAGGGTGCCTCTCCATAAGATACCCATGAGTAAGACGAGTGTGGCCAATGCGAAGGCGGGAGAGAGTGGTCTCCCAACCTCGGCACTTATGACAAGAAGACGGCCAGTAACCTATGCTCGGTTTAATAGAATGAAGTTTGTTACCGAGCAGAGTTGACCAACGTTGTTGCCAACGGGTGCGAAGGTGGGTAGCTATTGCAGCAAAATAGTCCAGAAATGGAACACCTCTATAGGAAATTGGTAGGTCATGTACTGCTGACCGCGCAGCAGTGTCTGCCTGTTCATTGCCCTGTACGTCGACATGACCAGGGACCCAACAAAAAACAATATCTTTATGTACGGTAGAGATATGGCGTAGCCAAAGCTGGATACAGAGAACTAGGGGGTGAGATGTATCAAATTTTCGTATAGCCTGTAGAGCACTAAGGGAGTCTGAGACTACTACAAATGATGACACATGCATAGATGCGATACGAATATGTGCTGCAATCATGGCATACAATTCAGCAGTAAAAATGCTAGCCAAAGATAGTAAATGCCCCCCGCACAACGCTGTCCGGAAACACTGCTGCGAATCCAAAGCCGTCTGAAGACTTAGAGCCATCTGTGTACACAGTGGTGGCATGAGAATGGGAGTGGAAGTGATCAAGAAAAAGAGAACGGGAAGCCACCGTAGGCAGTTGAGCTTTCGAGCAAGGGAGTGAGAAAGAACAGACCCGAACAGCTGGAACTTCCCAGGGGGGTAGGGAAAAGTGAGATGCTACATGAACATATAAAGGTGGTAACTGAAGGGAAGACAAGAGTGAATGTAGGTGAAGAGAAAAGGGACGGAGCAAACAGGGGCGGCGAACGAATAAAGAATGTCTACTAATATCAGTGACCATTCTATAAATGGAAGGATTGTGGAGATCGTGAGAGCGTACATAGTAGCGAAGGCAATGGGCATCACGGCGATCAGATAAGGATGGAACATTCGCTTCTGCACAGAGGCTCTCAACAGGGGAAGAGCGAAAAGCACCAAGGCACAAACATAATCCTTGGTGATGGATAGAGTTAAGGCTAGAGAGAGTAGCAGGAGAGGTCGCGGAATAAATCTGGTCACCATAATCGAGTTTCGATAAAACGAGGGCTGAATGTGGGTGAAGCAGAGTTCGACGATCAGCTCCCCAGGAAAGATGAACAAGGGTTTTAAGAAGGTTTAGCCGGCTGTGACAAGTTGCCTTCAGAGAGGTAATGTGAGATTTCCAGGATAACCTACGGTCAAAGAGAAGGCCTAGAAACCTGACTGTATCACGTTCAGGGATATGGGCCCGGGGATAGCAACTTGTGTGGGGCCCCCAGGACAAGCAACTTGTGTGGGGCCCCAAGGACAAGGAACTTGTGTGGGGCCCCCAGGACAAGCAACTTGTGGGGCTCCCTACCATTAAAACTTCAGTACCACATTATATACCAGAGCTGTGGAAAATTACATTTATCTGAATGTATCATTATATACATAACAGTAAATGAACAAAGATAATTATTATTTATCAGTTAGACAAGTAGGAATTTGGGACACCTAGGTCGCAAAAAATGTCCCCCTTTGATACCTACCACTGTCATATCCACAAGTTGCTCTGGACCTATTAATTATAAATGAAAAGTACATCACCAGGAATGCTGGTAAATATAAAATTTTTTGGACTATATTAAAAATAATAAATGATTATATATATATATATATATATATATATATATATATATATATATATATATATATATATATATATATATATATAAATACATTTATATAACAGAAGGAGAATATATATTAATCATAACACTCACCAATTTGACTGGAGATTAATGTGTTATGTACAGGACCCCCCCTTTTGCCTACATTTATGAAAAAATTACTGGCCAGAATTTAAACATAAATTAGACAGCTTATCTGAGGTTCCTGGAGCTGTCCTGTCCTGTCGCCTGATATCTCAAGTTATGCAGGAATGCACATCCAACAATTTCGCCTCCTATTTGAGAGGTGTCAACCCAATTTTTAACCTCTAGAGCACGAAAAATTCTTCCCATTATTCACAACGTCTGTTCAATTCAAACAATAATGGCGACTGTCCTCTGCGCAGACGCAGGCTTACCGTTTTCTATGACATAAATATTATTAAATACAGTATGGCCATCTATTTACATATAACTACTGTATTTCTGGAAAATATATACAGTATTTTCCACACTGCGGCCGGGCGGAGTTCGTTGTTAAACGACTCAAATTGCTCATTTGGCAATGGTGGAGAACCTGGGTACATATAGGATCTGGCATCTACACGGCGACATATTACACAAGATTTAATCACCCTTTTTACACTTCGTCGTCCTTGTGGAATCTAGAAAGTTTCCCTAATACAATTTAAGGTATCTTGTACCCCACCATGCATTACATTTTTATGGGCATTTAGAACAATTAAATTTGTTAGATGATGAGTTTTGGGCAGTAAGATAGGGTGTTTAGCATAATCATCCAATTCAGCATTTTGTAACCTACCTCTGCACCTAATTACATTGTTCTCTAAATACAGCCTCAATTTCTCTATTATGGAACCTTCCACAATTTTTCTTTCCATCATCAATTTAATCTCATTTCCATAGATTTCCTCCTGTACACTCTTTATTCAATATTCAAGAGGATGTGAAAACTTAAATGAAATATTCATCTTATTTAGAAATTTAAACATCAACTTGGTTACATTGATTAGTTTGGGTAAAGAGGAATACCTATTTATATCAATGGCTAAGGGAGGACAAACTATTGGAGCGGTGGTCACAGTAATTTCAACAGGAGCTATATACGCCTTTTGTACAGGCCAATTAGCTTTATTTACCAACCAGCTTGGTCCTTTAAACCATGATACAGCATTTACAAATTTAGCATAAGATAAACCTCGAGACAAGAAATCAGCTGGATTCTCCTCACCAGGTATATGATTAAATGTTAACATATGCTGACCCAAATTATTATACTTCTCTTGCAACTGATTAATTTCAGCAACTCTGTTTTGTACGTACACAATTTTACTGTTTCCATTATGAATCCATTGTAAGGATACCTCATTATCAGACCAAATTACAGTGTCACTAATATTTATCTCCTGCAACTTATTTCTTATATAATTAGCTAATTTGACACCTACATAAATGGCTGTTAATTCCAACTGAGGTAAGGTACGTGATTTAATTGGAGACACTTTAGCCTTAGACATAACAAGAGAAATAATGCTATTACATTGAAGGTAAGCAACTGCTCCCTATGCTAGTGTTGAAGCATCACAAAAAATGTGGAGTACATTTTTCCCATTTGGATTGGCCACCTGGTGTGGGAACTCCAACATTGGAATTTTCTCATAATCACCAATTAATTCATCCCACCTGTTAATGAATTCCTCAGGTAGAATTTCATCCCAAGCACATTTAAGTTTCCATGCTTCCTGAATTAATAATTTCCCTCTTATAGTAAAGGGTGACACTAAACCTAGTGGATCAAAACATTTGGAAACTTCAGCAAGCAAAACTCTCTTAGTTAATTTATTGGGCATACTGTAATTATTAGGTTTTAACATTAACAAATCTCTCTCAGTATCCCAAGTTAATCCCAATACTTTGCTACAATTTGGCACTTCATCTCCAGGATAATCTTTACTTATTTTGTTATTTTTGGACGAATTACTATTCCATTCCCTCAGAGGCATATTGGCACTTTGCATTATTTTATTAGCCTCTCCATAAGTCATTAACAGTTCCTCTTCAGTTGACGTCACACCCAGGAAATTGTCCACATAAAATTGTTTGCTCATTACTTTACTCAATGGACTTTCCATACATTTAAGGTGTGCATTTATCGTCTCTTGAAGTAGGAACAGACTGGATGTAGCACCAAATAATACGCTCCTAAAGCGAAAGGTTTTCAGAGGGCTAAGTGGTTCAATAGGATTCTCAGGCCATAAGTAGCGGGTACAATCCCGGTCAGCCTCTTGTAAACCTACTCTTAGGAAAGCTTTACTTATGTCAGCCATAAAGGCATAATTCTTTATCCTGAAATTTAATAAAATATCTCCTAATTTTTCCATCAACGGACCTGTCATCAAACAGTCATTTAAACTAGGTACACTTTTGTTACTCCTGGCACTACAATTAAACACAATTCTCGGAGAAGTGGTCTTAGAATCCTTCTTCACTCCGTGATGTGGCAAATAGTGACCATAAATTTTGGGTTGCTCAGGAGGTACCTCTTCTATAAATTTATTAATTAACTGCTCAGCAATTATATCATTATAGGCAGTTAACAATTCTGGTGTCTTACTCAGTTCGCGGAGCTGAGCCTTTAACTGTCCATATGCATTCTGTAATTAGTGGGTAATTCTGGATGGTTCAGTCTCCACGGAAGTCGTACCCAGTATTGTCCAGATCAAATTTTACATCTCTCAGGTATTGCTCCTGAGTAAAAGAATCGTCTGGACTTTCTTCATTTACATATATTCCAGTGCTGTCTAATTCACACAATTTATGCACTGGCTCAACACCATCCTCTATGGAAGAATTATACTGGGGTACAACTTCATGAGTAAGACACACACAGTTATGGTATTTGTAGTTTCCTCTAGTCATGAATTATTATTACGAGGAATCCTACCATACGTTACATGACCTCCTGCAGTCTTCAAAAGGGTGACACCACATTTCTTTACCATACCCTTTACAAAGGAGGCATAATAGTCACTACCTATCAAAATATTTATTGGGCCTACATAATCATCACTTACACCTGAAGGTGCTAAATTTACATCATGTGAAAGTCTTTCTGTAGCTTTACTAAGCCCTACTGTAGTTATTTTCTCTGGAAGTTTATCTACAATTACTGCATTAACACGTTTTTTCTCATTGCCCAACCTGACAGTTACATAAACAGTGTCATACAATTGAGCCCTTTTATCCGAGAGAAAACCAGATAATTTTAAAGTTGTGGGATTTCCCATCTGTACTTTCATACCATCAAGACATTTACATTTTATGAAAGTACGCTGGGATCCCTGATCCAATAATGCATTTACATTTTTTGATTTATGCCTTTTATCATCAATTTTTACCTGTAACACAGGTAGGGCTACTTCAGCAAAACCATTATTAATATTAGCAGCAATTTTTACATTAGCCACTGTTGTGTCAGGATTGTCAACATTATCATTATTATCAACATTATCATATAGACCTTTACACATGACTATATGGTGTCTTCCTTTGTGACATTGATAACAGTTGTTAAATTTGGCATGACAATCCTTTACATTGTGATTACCTAAACACCTGATACATCTGTCAAGTTCCTCCAATCTTTCAACTTTATCATTCCATGAATTGTATGCATTGCGATTCTTAGAAAAATGAGTACCCTTGCAGAAAAGACAATCTCTCTTTTCTTTGACTGGTTTTTTATTAACTGGGCTACTCTTAGAAGGGTACTTATTCTTACCTTGTGGAGAATCATTATTTCTGATTCCTGCTACTTGATATGTACCTATGCAACTATTTTCAGGAAATGAATTTTGAATATTACTATTGGTATAATTTTTCCCTTTATGAAACTTGACAGATACCTCAGAATTATGTGTTGCATCTTTAAAATGAGTTAGTTGGCTGGTCTGCAACTGCACAACTAATTCTTGTAGACTTAGTCTTATTTCCTCCAGACCGAAATAACCTTTATGATATTTGCTCGAGAACCATTCAAGAGTTTTACAGCTTAATTTATTCTGTACCATGGCACTCAATAACAAGTCTGATTCCTTCAGATTGTATTTATTACTTAAAGTTTTGAGAGTGCTCTCCAGTTTAACTCTAAACTGCTGTAAACCTTTGTAAGTGTGATCTAGAGATTTTAAATTTACAATGATATTCACTAGATCCAACCTACTTTGTTCTATATTACCATAAGTGACTTTCAACAAGTCAACTGCTTCCTTGTAAGAGTCATCTACATTGGGAAAAGCTTGTATGAGTGTGTGAGCTGTGAGCATCTCCTCTTACCTGTCCTTTGAGGTAAAATAATTTAGTTACACAGGCTAGGTCACTCCTGTCATGCACAGCTGCTTTAAAAATTGACCAAAATTCCTCCCAATTTCCTCCAGGATTAAATACAGGTAAACATAATTCTGGGAGTTTTGGCAAAGACATATTATTTGTTGGAGCAGACTGATTAACTGCCTGGTTTACACATTTTAATTTTACAAGAATCTTTTCCTGTAATTCATAATACTGATTAATCATAAGATCTACTTCAGTCTCATCTACACAGTTTACTAACAAATCTCCTTCATATTTGTTGTAATATAATTTGTATGAATCATATCTATTACCTTAAGCATCTAAATACAATTTTAAATCATCAGTAGTCACAGTTTCTTGATTCATTAATTCCAAGCACTTATTATATGCCTTGGTTACATGAACTTTCCTAGCCTGTAGTGATGCTTTCTTTACTCTATATTCCATATGCTTGTCTTCTACATCAATTTCCTCATTTTCAGCCATGATGCAATGTATTAAATTCAACTCAATTAATAACACTGATTACAACTTACAACACTGATACAACTTACCTTTGAATAAATCCTAGCTACTTGAGCTTAGCAATTACATGTATAATATAAATTTTAAATGTACATTAATACAAACTTGGCTCATCAAATTTAATATTATACAAATTAATAAATCCTTGCCAGAATTTGGCATAGCAAATTAATATTATACACATTAATCTTTATCCACACTTGCCTTTTCAATTACACATACACTGATATAAATCTTGGCCAGAATTGTCTTATCAAATTAGTATTATACAAATTAATATAAACTTAGCCAGACTTGAGCTTAGCTTATCAAAATTAATATTGTAATTATTATAATCCACTACACATTAAGTAAATCTGTGAACTTAACATCCACCTCCTTCTGTTATTTCACATATAATTATTAAGTAATTAACTAATTAATGACTTCACTAATTACCTCCGGTTCAAGAAGGACCAACGGGCAAATTAAATGTGGAAAATTGCATTTATCTGAATGTAACTAATTATGTACATAACAGTAAATGATAACAAAGATAATTATTATTTATCAATGTTACATAGACAAGTAGGAATTTGGGACACCTAGGTCGCAAAAAATGCCCCCCTTCGATACCTACCACTGTCATAACCAAAAGTTGCTCTGGACCTATTAATTAAATGAAATATACATACACCAGGAATACTGGTAAATATATAAATTTGTGGACTGTATATTAAAAATAATAAATGGTTATATATATACACAATTACATAACAGAAGGAAAATATATCTTAATATCACTCACCAATTTGACTGGAGATTAATGTATATCATACTCAGAAAACCTCATTCGAACTAAATCTATGAAAATAATGCCAGCCAGAATTACACACAAATCTAGAGAGCTTATCTGAGGTTCCTGGAGCTGTCTTGTCCAGTCGTCTGATATGTCAAGTTATGCAGGAATGCATATCCACCAATTTCGCCTCCTATTTGAGAGGTGTCAGCACAATTTTAACCTCTAGAGCACGAAAATTTTTTCCCCATTCACCGTTTCTAATACAAATTCAAAACCAAGATGGCCAGTCTCTCGTCTGCGCAGACGCAGGTTTTCCGTTTTCTATGACATAAATATTATTAAATACAGTATGGCCATCTATTTACATATAAATACTGAATTTCTGGAAAATATATACAGTATTTTCCACACTGCAGCCGGCCAGAGTTCGTTGCTAAACGATTCAAATTGCTCCTTCCTTTACCTGGAGTTTACCTGGAGAGAGTTCCGGGGGTCAACGCCCCCGCGGCCCGGTCTATGACCAGGCCTCCTGGTGGATCAGAGCCTGATCAACCAGGCTGTTACTGCTGGCTGCACGCAAACCAACGTATGAGCCACAGCCCAGCTGATCAGGAACCGACTTTAGGTGCTTGTCCAGTGCCAGCTTGAAGACTGCCAGGGGTCTGCTGGTAATCCCCCTTATGTATGCTGGGACGCATTTGAACAGTCTCGGGCCCCTGACACTTATTATATGGTCTCTTAACGTGCTAGTGACACCCCTGCTTTTCATTGGGGGGATGTTGCATCGTCTGCCAAGTCTTTTGCTTTCGTAGTGATTCCTCTTCAAGGGGGGCTCCTTGGCATGGTGAAGAGGCTCTTGGTCTGAGGAATTAGCCCTGTCGGTCTTCTTCCTCAGACCGAACCTAATTACCCCCCATTCTCCCCTCCCCTATCCCATCCTCCCCATCCTCCCCTTTTTCCATTCCTCCTCCTCCTCCTCACCCCTCCCTTTTGCCCTTCCTCTTTTTGGCCTTTGGGATTTCTCCCACATGCGCGCTAGTTCCTAGGTAGAGGAAAGGATACCGGGGTCCATCCCATTCTGTTGAGGTTCTTGGCAGTGGCGTAGTTTGCCGTGGAATCTGGATTGCCTGGGGATGTCCCGATCCCTCTCCGGTATCCCGGAGTAGCTTTGGGTGTCTTTCGGGCGACGGGTGTATCTCTGGAAGCCACCTTTTGGATTCCGGGGGTGGTGGCCGAAGGAGGTATGCTTTGTGGAGGATATCCGGCTGCCCTCTCTTTTGTCCACCGAGGTAGCTCGACAAATGTGAGGTTCCTATCCCGGATTGCTGGTTTACTGGCATGAAGGGTAGGGTATGGCACAGGTTCCATGCTGCATCTGCGCTACTAGCGGTGTTGAGGTCCTCTTGGGCGCGGAGGGGGATTTCTGGCCCTTTCATTCCTCCTGGGAACTATTCCTCCCCGCTCCCCCCTTTTTTTATTCTTTTTTTTTATTTTTATTTTCTTTTCTTCTTTCTTTTTTTTGCTTAAAAACAAAAAGCAAAGGAGTAACCTAACCATGGCAGCCCTAGTCCATGAACCCACTACCCCCGGGCCCCTTCTTGATAACGCACCCCATTCTGACCCTGCCTTGTGTTTAGACCACTCTTCGGACACTCCTGATGCCCCTGTACCTCTTGCTGGTGCTGTTTCCTCACCCGCTTCAGGTACCGGGGCTTCGACTGACTCCTTCGATTTGTTTGAACTCCGCTCTCCTTTGACTATGCTTCCGGCTTCTCCCTCTACGGTACGGCAATTTTCGAATCGCCCACCCATTTCACGCCGGACCAACTCCTGTCCTACTCCTAAACGCCAACGTCAATCTCCTGATGATGCTCCTTCGTTACCTTCCCATTCTACTCAGAAAAGACCGACACGTCAAGCACTCCCTCTCCACGCTCAGTTTTGGACCACACAATGGACTAAATTCTTTACTTTAAGACCGACTTCTTCTTCTGCCTACCTTTCTGACCATAGTATTGGCAAAGCACTCCTGCGTCATGTTGGCAGAGATATTTCATTTCATGCTCTCAAGAGCGGTACGTGCATCGTCACTGTCCAGAATGCTACCCAAGCTCATGATCTTTCTCTCCTTTCGAATATCGATACTACTCCTATCACTATTGAAAAACATCTTTCTCTCAATTCTTGTAGTGGTACTGTCATTCTGCCCCATACCATAGTCCAACAGAATTTCCAGTCATGTGGCAATGACATTTTTGAACAGCTGGAACTCCAGGATCTCCCAATCCTCAAAGTAGACACTTATGTCCTTCCTGCCCGGGGGCGGAGACGTTACCCTTGCAATGTGGCTCGTTTAACTTTTGACAGCCGAGAACTCCCGTCCTCTGTATATATCGCGGGACATCGGTTACAAGTTCGAAAGGTGATACCTACACCGCAACAATGTAGAAATTGCTGGCGTTTTGGTCACCCAGCGAAATATTGCAGATCTATGGCCGAATGCCCAGTCTGTGGTGCCGACGACCATTCTAATACATCTTGCAGTCAACCTCCATCTTGCCTTAATTGTAATGAAGCTCACCCTTCGTACTCCCGCCGTTGCCAGGTCTACTTAAATGA
Source organism: Cherax quadricarinatus (assembly GCF_038502225.1). Lineage (NCBI taxonomy): Eukaryota > Metazoa > Arthropoda > Malacostraca > Decapoda > Parastacidae > Cherax > Cherax quadricarinatus. The sequence goes on from NC_091348.1 coordinate 6,202,424, forward strand.
ACGTGAAATCCGTTGCCTCAAAGAGGCAGAAGGTCTCCCTTATGCTATGGCAGTTACTCATCTCCGCCTCCAAGGGAGACTACCCCGTGTTTCTTATTCTCGTGTTTCCAAACATCCCCCCACTTCTGGGGTCCCATCTTCTGCAGCCTCCTCTGTTGTTACCCCTCCCATAGCCACTACGGCATCTAATCCTTTTGCTGTCCTTGGCTCTGACGTCCCGACTACAACTCAGTCTGTTCTCACATCTTCGCGTCCTTCCTCACAAGCCCCAGTATCGACAAGACCTCGTACGACACCTAATACCAATCGCCCCTCTACTCAGAAGTCAAAAAAATCCACATTGCTCAAATCTTCTTTGCCCCTTCCTTCCCTTCTTCCACCTCCACACTTTACCTTTCCAGTCTCTGTACCTAGTTCTTCCCCTCTCTCTGGCTCTATTACAAGTGTGGAGATTCACCCTCCTCCTCGTACTATGCCTTCCACCCCCGTCCCCTCCCAAGTTTCTCCCTCTTCTGCCACCTCCCAGGTTTCTGCCTCTTCTGTCCCCCCCTACACTTCATCTCCAGTCCCTTACACTCTTCCCTCCCCCTCTACTTTGGTACAGTCCATTACTGTCCCAATCTTTACTCACCCTCCTCCTTCTATCTCCAATATGGTCTCCCATACATCTTTGAATTCAGAAACACTTGAAGCCATTTCAGAATATATTGCAGAGACTAAACCTTCAATGGACACTGATTCACTTCCTGTTCCTTCTCTTCCCTCTCCTCCATCTTCACAACCCCATTCTTCGCAACGCTCCGTTCCTTCGCTACTTGAACGTCTTCCAATGCCACCACACGTTGACTTTTCTAACCCCTCTAGTCCATAGGTACCTTTACCTACAGATTCCTGATATTTTCTTCATCGCCAATCATGGCCTATTTACAGTGGAATATCCGCGGCCTCAGGGGTAATCGGGGTGAGCTTCAGATGTTGCTTTCCAGGTTTTCCCCTGTTGGTGCTTGCTTACAAGAACCAAAATTACACTCGGCTGTTTTCCAACCTATCTCAGGCTATAATTTATTGTATTCTTCGGATCCTTTCTCAGATGGGACCTTTAATGAAAGTGCCCTTCTTCTATGCAATGATATTCTGTACTGTCAACTATTTGTCCATACCTCGCTGCATTACACTGCAGCCCGTATCCACTTGAATAAGTGGTTTACAATATGTTCTTTATATTTCTCTCCTCGAGCATTTTCTATCCCAGACTTTGCCTTTCTTGTTTCATCCTTACCACCACCACTTCTGTTACTTGGTGATTTTAATGCCCACCATTTCCTCTGGGGGGGGGGTCTCATTGTGACTCACGTGGCATTCAGTTGGAGGCTTTTCTCGCCTCTCACCCCCTCCATGTTTTAAATACGGGTACTCCCACCCATTTTGATCCTCGTACTTATACTCTCTCTTGCATCGATCTATCAGTCTGCTCTTCCTCCACTGCACTAGACTTCACCTGGTCTGTTCTACCAGACTTACATGACAGCGATCATTTTCCGATCATTCTTACTTCTCCTTCCTATTCACCACCTTTCCGTAGCCCTCGCTGGCAATTTGATCGGGCAAATTGGGATCTTTACTCACACCTCACTGCTTTTAGTGAGGTTCCTTCTTCATCCTCCATTGATGAGCTCCTACACATCTTCTCGACATCAGTTTATACCGCAGCTTCTCATTCTATACCCCAAACCTCAGGCAGACATTCTCAGAAGTGCGTGCCTTGGTGGTCTCCTGCTTGTGCTCGTGCAGTACGTTTGAAACGTGCTGCATGGGGCAGGTACCGGTACAATAGAACTGCTGAGAGACTTCTTGATTTTAAGCAGAAGCGTGCGATCGCTCGCCGTGTCATCCGTGAAGCTAAACGCACTTGTTGGCGAGACTATGTTTCCACCATCACCTCTGCTTCTTCTATGAGTGCAGTCTGGAAAAAAGTGAGGAAATTGAGTGGTAAATACTCTCCTGACCCGGCTCCTGTTCTACGGGTCGCTGGTGTTGATGTAGCAAACCCTCTCGACGTTGCCATTGAACTTGGCACACATCTGGTCCGTATTTCCCGAGGGCTCCATCTATGCCCCTCGTTTCTTTCCTCAAAGTCTGCCAGAGAGTTAGTACCCTTGGACTTTTCTACTCTCAGAGAAGAACAGTATAATGTGCCTTTTACACTTCAAGAACTGGAGGCAACGCTCTCAGCTTGCCGATCATCGGCAGCTGGGCCTGACGACATTCATATTCGTATGTTACAACATTTACATCGGTCAGCCCTTGTAGTCCTCTTACACCTCTTCAATCTTATTTGGGCACAAGGAGTTCTTCCCCAGCTGTGGAAATCTGCCATTGTTCTCCCTTTCCGCAAACCGGGTACTACAGGACATGATGCCTCCCACTATCGCCCCATCACTCTTACTAGTGCAGTTTGCAAAGTGATGGAACGCCTCGTAAATCGACGTTTAATGTGGTATTTAGAGACTCACAACAGTCTCTCCGCTAGTCAATATGGCTTTCGTAAGGGTCGTTCTACCATAGACCCCTTACTACGCTTGGATACGTATGTTCGTAATGCCTTTGCGAATAATCACTCAGTTATTGCCATATTTTTTGACCTTGAGAAGGCATATGACACAACTTGGAGGTATAATATTTTGGCCCAAGCCCATTCCTTAGGCCTCCGAGGCAATCTACCATCCTTCCTTAAGAACTTTTTAACTGACAGACATTTCCGTGTTCGAGTCAATAATATTCTTTCCCCGGACTTCGTCCAAGCTGAAGGTGTCCCTCAGGGATGTGTTCTAAGCACAACACTGTTTCTCCTTGCTATAAATGATTTGGCCTCTGTTCTTCCACCCAATATTTGGTCATCACTCTATGTTGATGACTTCGCTATTGCTTGTGCAGGCGCTGACTGTCACCTTATTGCAGTTTCTCTCCAGCATGCGGTCGACCGTGTTTCCACTTGGGCCACCACACATGGGTTTAAATTTTCAAGTACCAAAACTCACCAAATTACTTTCACTAGACGCTCTGTTATCTCCGATCATCCTTTGTATCTCTACGGCTCCCGTATCCCCGAACGTGATACAGTCAGGTTTCTAGGCCTTCTCTTTGACCGTCGGTTATCCTGGAAACCTCACATTACCTCTCTGAAGGCAACTTGTCACAGCCGACTAAACCCTTGCTCGTCTTTCATGGGGAGCCGATCGTCGAACTCTGCTTCGCCTACATTCAGCCCTCGTTTTATCGAAACTCGATTATGGTGACCAGATTTATTCCGCGGCCTCTCCTGCTACTCTCTCTAGCCTTAACTCTATCCATCACCAAGGCTTACGTTTGTGCCTTGGTGCTTTTCGCTCTTCCCCTGTTGAGAGCCTCTATACAGAAGCAAATGTTCCATCCTTGTCTGATCGCCGTGATGCCCATTGCCTTCGCTACTATATGCGCTCTCACGATCTACACAATCCTTCCATTTATAGAATGGTCACCGATATTAGTAGACATTCTTTATTCGTTCGCCGCCCCTGTTTGCTCCGTCCCTTTTCTCTGCGCCTACATTCACTCTTGTCTTCCCTTCAGTTACCACCTTTATATGTTCATGTAGCATCTCACTTTTCCCTACCCCCCTGGGAAGTTCCAGCTGTTCGGGTCTGTTCTTTCTCACTCCCTTGCTCGAAAGCTCAACTGCCTACGGTGGCTTCCCGCTCTCTTTTTCTTGATCACTTCCACTCCCATTCTCATGCCACTGCTGTGTACACAGATGGCTCTAAGTCTTCAGACGGCGTCGGATTCACAGCAGTGTTTCCGGACAGCGTCGTGCGGGGGCATTTACTATCTTCAGCTAGCACTTTTACTGCTGAACTGTATGCCATTCTTGCAGCACTTATTCGTATCGCATCTATGCCTGTGTCATCATTTGTAGTAGTCTCAGAATCCCTTAGTGCTCTACAGGCTATACGAAAATTTGATACATCTCATCCCCTAGTTCTCCGTATCCAACTTTGGCTACGCCGTATCTCTACCAAACATAAAGATATTGTTTTTTGTTGGGTCCCTGGTCATGTCGACGTACAGGGCAATGAACAGGCAGACACTGCTGGGCGGTCAGCAGTGCATGACCTACCAATTTCCTATAGAGGTGTTCCATTTCTGGACTATTTTGCTGCAATAGCTACCCACCTTCGCACCCGTTGGCAACAACGTTGGTCAACTCTGCTCGGTAACAAACTTCATTCTATTAAACCGAGTATAGGTTACTGGCCGTCTTCTTGTCATCAGTGCCGAGGTTGGGAGACCACTCTCTCCCGCCTTCGCATTGGCCACACTCGTCTTACTCATGGGTATCTCATGGAGAGGCACCCTGTTCCTCTCTGTGAGCAGTGTCAAGTTCCAGTATCGATTAGCCACATTCTGTTAGACTGCCCTCTCTATCAACGAGCACGCAGAATTTACCTCCAACGTCGTCTTCGTTCTACTACTCTCTCTTTACCTTCCCTTTTTGCTAATGGACCCTCTTTTAATCCTGACTCTCTCATTGACTTCTTGACAACGACTGATTTACTCCACAATCTCTGATGATACTCTTCGCACTCCCCTCAGCCCTTTCTAGTTCAGTCTCTTGCTGCCCTTTACCCTTTCACCATCCACTACCCCGCTGTTATCCGTAACCTATTACTCATCCATCTCCCTTTTGCCACCTGATGCCCTCGCTTCCTTCCTGCCCTACAGCGCTGTATAGTCCTTGTGGCTTAGCGCTTCTTTTTTTGATTATAATAATAATAATTTCGTAGTGATTTTCGTGTGCAAGTTCGGTACTAGTCCCTCTAGGATTTTCCAGGTGTATATAATCATGTATCTCTCCCGCCTGCATTCCAGGGAATACAAGTTCAGGAACCTCAAGTGCTCCCAGTAATTGAGGTGTTTTATCTCCGTTATGCGCGCCGTGAAGGTTCTCTGTACATTTTCTAGGTCAGCAATTTCACCTGCCTTGAAAGGTGCTGTTAGTGTGCAGCAATATTCCAGCCTAGATAGAACAAGTGACCTGAAGAGTGTCATCATGGGCTTGGCATCCCTCGTTTTGAAGGTTCTCATTATCCATCCTGTCATTTTTCTAGCAGATGCGATCGATACAATGTTATGGTCCTTGAAGGTGATATCCTCCGACATGATCACTCCCAGGTCTTTGACGTTGGTGTTTCGCTCTATTTTGTGGCCAGAATTTGTTTTGTACTCTGATGAAGATTTAATTTCCTCGTGTTTACCATATCTGAGTAATTGAAATTTCTCATCGTTGAACTTCATATTGTTTTCTGCAGCCCACTGAAAGATTTGGTTGATGTCCGCCTGGAGCCTTGCAGTGTCTGCAATGGAAGACACTGTCATGCAGATTCGGGTGTCTGCAAAGGAAGACACGGTGCTGTGGTTGACATCCTTGTCTATGTCAGATATGAGGATGAGGAACAAGATGGGAGCAAGTACTGTGCCTTGTGGAACAGAGATTTTCACCGTGCCTGCCTCGGACTTTACTCTGTTGACGACTACTCTCTGTGTTCTGTTAGTGAGGAAATTATAGATCCATCGACAGACTTTTCCTGTTATTCCTTTAGCACGCATTTTGTGCGCTATTACGCCATGGTCACACTTGTCGAAGGCTTTTGCAAAGTCTCTATATATTACATCTGCATTCTTTCTGTCTTCTAGTGCATCTAGGACCTTGTCGTAGTGATCCAATAGTTGAGACAGACAGGAGCGACCTGTTCTAAACCCCCTTTGCCCTGGGTTGTGTAACTTTTGGGTTTCTAGATGGGTGGTGATCATGCTTCTTAGGACTCTTTCAAAGATTTTTATGATATGGGATGTTAGTGCTATCGGTCTGTAGTTCTTTGCTGTTGCTTTACTGCCCCCTTTGTGGAGTGGGGCTATGTCTGTTGTTTTTAGTAACTGTGGGACGACCCCCGTGTCCATGCTCCCTCTCCATAGGATGGTAAAGGCTCGTGATAGGGGCTTCTTGCAGTTCTTGATGAACACGGAGTTCCATGAGTCTGGCCCTGGGGCAGAGTGCATGTGCATGTCATTTATCGCCTGTTCGAAGTCATTTGGCGTCAGGATAACATTAGATAGGCTTGTGTTAACCAAATTCTGTGGCTCTCTCATAAAAAATTCATTTTGATCTTCGACTCTCAGTCTGGTTAGTGGCTTGCTAAAAACTGAGTCATATTGGGACTTGAGTAGCTCACTCATTTCCTTGCTGTCATCTGTGTAGGACCCATCTTGTTTAAGTAAGGGCCCAATACTGGACGTTGTTCTCGACTTTGATTTGGCATAGGAGAAGAAATACTTTGGGTTTCTTTCGATTTCATTTATGGCTTTTAGTTCTTCCCGTGTTTCCTGACTCCTATAAAATTCCTTTAGCTTAAGTTCGATGTTTGCTATTTCTCTGACCAGTGTCTCCCTACGCATTTCAGATAGATTGACCTCTTTTAGCCGCTCTGTTATTCTTTTCCGTCGCCTGTAAAGAGAGCGCCTGTCTCTTTCTATTTTACATCTACTCCTCCTTTTTCTTAGAGGAGTAAGTCTTGTGCATACATCGAGTGCCACCAAGTTAATCTGTTCTAAGCATAAGTTGGGGCCTGTGTTGCTTAGTATATCTTCCCAGCTTATATCAGTTAGGACTTGGTTTACTTGGTCCCACTTTATGTTTTTGTTATTGAAGTTGAATTTGGTGAATGCTCCCTCGTGACTAATCTCATTTTGTCGGTCTAGGGCTCTGTGCATACATGTCTGAACCTCAATTATGTTGTGATCTGAGTATATTGTTTTTGATATGGTGACATTTCTTATCAGATCATCATTGTTAGTGAAGATGAGGTCTAGTGTATTCTCTATTCTAGTAGGCTCTATTATTTGCTGGTTTAAATTGAATTTTGTGCAGAGATTTAAAAGCTCGTGTGAGTGTGAGTTTTCATCAGAGCTGCCTCCTGGTGTTATTACTACAACAATATTATTTGCTATATTCCTCCATTTTAGGTGCCTTAAGTTGAAATCCCCCAGGAGCAAGATGTTGGGTGCAGGAGCTGGAAGATTTTCCAGACAGTGGTCAATTTTTAACAGCTGTTCCTGGAATTGCTGGGATGTTGCATCAGGAGGCTTGTAGACTACCACAATGACTAGGTTTTGGTTCTCGACCTTTACTGCTAAAACTTCCACTACATCATTTGAGGCATTAAGCAGTTCTGTGCAAACAAGTGACTCTGCAATGTACAGGCCAACCCCCCCCCCCCTCTTGCCTGTTCACTCTGTCACATCTGTATAGGTTGTAACCTGGGATCCATATTTCGTTGTCTAAGTGATCCTTTATGTGGGTCTCAGTGAAAGCCGCGAACATTGCCTTTGCCTCTGCAAGCAGTCCACGGATGAAAGGTATTTTGTTGTTTGCTGCTGGCTTTAGACCCTGTATATTTGCAAAGAAGAAAGTTATCGGACTGGTGGTATTGTTGGTACTGGGGGGGATTTTTTTTCCGCTATTAGTATCTGTATATGTTGGTTTGGAGTGGAGGCCATCGACTGTGGTTCCACTCCAGGAATGACTGGATTTGGTGTACAATTTCTGCCATTTCCTGCCAGTTTTTTTTCCTTCCTGGCACTAAGAGGAGACGATTCCAGCCAGTTCTGGCTTGAGTGGCTGTTCTCCTAGTATGTCTTACTACGATTTCATCTTCCGGCATCACTTGGTCTGCGTTATCTTCCATATCACTCATGTCACTTTCCCTCAGATTTTTATTTACGTTTGATTGAACACCTAATTCCAAATGAATCAATTTATTGTGCGTAAACTTTCCTGGCCACGACACAACACTTTGACATTCCTGACAACACCTTGTGCATCTGGGTACAATGTCAATACTTTGCCCAGAGGCCACAATGTTCGATGTTGTTCAGTGTCAATTAACACAATGTCACCTGGTTGAATGGTCTGTCGATTTACTGCCTCTGTCGCACCATAAAAGTGTTCACGTAGTGTAAGAAGATATTCCTTATGCCACACATTAGACCAATGATCAATTACTTTATTTAACGTTTTAAATTTATTACACAACACTGCCGCATCATTGTAATCTTCATCACTTTCTTCCGGATTATCTCTATAGACAGGGGCAGCTTCCAATTTCCTTCCACATATTAGGTGAGAAGGTGTTAATACATCTGCATTAGGTGTATCACTCATGTACGAGAGAGGACTATTATTTATACTATTTTCTGCCTCCACTAACACTGCACAGAATTCTTCCAAATTAATTCTCTTCCGGTGTAGTACTTTGCGGAGACACCTCTTCACTGTGCCTATCAGTCTTTCGTACAGCCCCCCTGCCAAGGGGCTCTAGGAGTAATAAATTTCCAGGTACACCCTCGCTGGGTTAACAGAGATTGAACATCGTTACTATTATTTAATTCTATCAAGTGTTGACCACCTGCTACAAAATTTGTGGCATTATCCGAAATCATCAACCTCGGACAGGATCTCCTAGCTGCAAATTTTCGAAACAGCTGTATAAACTGTTCTGCAGACAAGTCCTGTGCCACTTCTAAATGAACTGCCCTAGTAGCAGTACAGGTGAACAAACAAATATACACTTTCATTGGAACACCATTTGACGTACCTGTTAAAATTATTGGACCACTATTGTTGGTTTCACTAATTGTACACGCTCCTTTGGCAATGGTGGAGGACCTGGGTACATATAGGATCTGGCATCCACATGGCGACATATTACACAAGATTTAATCATCCTTTTTACACTTTGCCATCCTTGTGGAATCCAGAAAGTTTCCCTAATACAATTTAAGGTATTGTACCCCACCATGCATTACATTTTTATGGGCATTTAGAACAATTAAATTTGTTAGATGATGAGTTTTGGGCAGTTAGATAGGGTGTTTAGCATAATCATCCAATTCAGCATTTTGTAACCTACCTCTGCACCTTATTACATTGTTCTCTAAATACAGCCCCAATTTCTCTATTATAGAACCTTTCACAATTTTTCTTTCCATCATCAATTTAATCTCATTTCCATAGATTACCTCCTGTACCCTCTTTATCAAATATTCAAGAGGATGTGAAAACTTATATGAAATATTTATCTTGTTTAGAAATTCAAACACCAACTTAGTTACATTGATTAGTTTGGGTAAAGAAGAATACCTATTTATATCAATGGATAAAGAAGGACAAACTATTGGAGCGGTGGTCACAGTAATTTCAACAGGAGCAATATACGCCTTTTGTACAGGCCAATTAGCTTTATTTACCAACCAGCTCGGTCCTTTAAACCATGATACAGCATTTACAAATTTAGCATAAGGTAAACCTCGAGACAAGAAATCAGCTGGATTCTCCTCACCAGGTATATGATTAAATGTTAACATATGCTGACCCAAACTATTATACTTCTCTTGCATCTGATTAATTTCAGCGACTCTGTTTTGTACATACACAATTTTACTGTTTCCATTACGAATCCATTGTAAGGATACCTCATTATCAGACCAAATTACAGTGTCGCTAATATTTATCTCCTGCAACTTATTTCTTATATAATTAGCTAATTTGACACCTACATAAATGGCTGTTAATTCCAACTGAGGCAAGGTACGTGATTTAATTGGAGACACTTTAGCCTTAGACATAACAAGAGAAATAACACTATTACATTGAAGGTAAGCAACTGCTCCATATGCCAATTTTGAAGCATCACAAAAAATGTGGAGTACATTTTTCCCATTTGGATTGGCCACCTGGCGTGGGAACTCCAACATTGGAATTTTTTCATAATCACCAATTAATTCATCCCACCTGTTAATGAATTCCTCAGGTAGAATTTCATCCCAAGCACATTTAAGTTTCCATGCTTCCTGAATTAATAATTTCCCTCTTATAGTAAGGGGTGACACTAAACCTAGTGGATCAAAACATTTGGAAACTTCAGCAAGCAAAACTCTCTTAGTTAATTTATTGGGCATACTGTAATTATTAGGTTTTAACATTAACAAATCTCTCTCAGTATCCCAAGTTAAACCCAATACATTACTACATTTTGGCACTTCATCTCCAGGGTAATCTTTACTTATTTTGTCCTTCAATTTGGACGAATTACTATTCCATTCCCTCAGAGGCATATTTGCACTTTGCATTATTTTATTAGCCTCTCCATAAGTCATTAACAGTTCCTCTTCAGTTGACGTCACACCCAGGAAATTGTCCACATAAAATTGTTTGCTCATTACTTTACTCAATGGACTTTCCATACATTTAAGGTGTGCATTTATCGTCGCTTGAAGTAGGAACGGACTGGATGTAGCACCAAATAATACGCTCCTAAAGCGAAAGGTTTTCAGAGGGCTAAGTGGGTCACTAGGATTCTCAGGCCATAAGAAGCAGGTACAATCCCGGTCAGCCTCTTGTAAACCCACTCTTAGGAAAGCTTTACTTATGTCAGCCGTAAAGGCATAATGCTTCACTCTGAAATTTAATAAGATATCTCCTAATTTTTCCGTCAACGACGGACCTGTCATCAAACAGTCATTTAAACTAGGTACATTTTTGTTACTCCTGGCACTACAATTAAACACAATTCTCAGAGGAGTGGTCTTAGAATCCTTCTTCACTCCGTGATGTGGCAAATAGTGACCATAAATTTTGGCTTGCTCAGGAGGTACCTCTTCTATAAATTTATTAATTAACTGCTCAGCAATTATATCATTATAGGCAGTTAACAATTCTGGTGTCTTACTCAGTTCGTGGAGCTGAGCCTTTAACTGTCCATATGCCATTCTGTAATTAGTGGGCAATTCTGGATGGTTCAGTCTCCACGGAAGTCGTACCCAGTATTGTCCAGATTCAAATTTTACATCTCTCAGGTATTGCTCCTGAGTAAAAGAATCGTCTGGACTTTCTTCATTTACATTTATTCCAATGCTGTCTAATTCCCACAATTTATGCACTGGCTCAACACCATCCTCTATGGAAGAATTATACTGGGGTACAACTTCATGAGTAAGACACACAGTTATGGTATTTGTAGTTTCCTCTAGTCATGAATTATTATTACGAGGAATCCTACCATACATTACATGGCCTCCTGCAGTCTTCAAAAGGGTGACACCACATTTCTTTACCATACCCTTTACAAAGGAGGCATAATAGTCACTACCTATCAAAATATTTATTGGGCCTACAGAATCATCACTTACACCAGAAGGTGCTAAATTTACATTATGTGAGAGTCTTTCTGTAGCTTTACTAAGCCCTACTGTAGATATTTTCTCTGGAAGTCTATCTACAATTACTGCATTAACACGTTTTTTCTCATTGCCCAACCTGACAGTTACATAAACAGTGTCATACAATTGAGCCCTTTATCCGAGAGAAAACCAGATAATTTTAAAGTTGTGGGATCTCCCATCTGTACTTTCATACCATCAAGACATTTACGTTTTATGAAAGTACGCTGGGATCCCTGGTCCAATAATGCAGTTACATTTTTTGATTTATGCCTTTTATCATCAATTTTTACCTGTAACACAGGTAAGGCTACTTCAGCAAAACCATCATTATTAACATTAGCAGCAATTTTTACATTAGCCACTGTTGTGTCAGGATTGTCAACATTATCATTATTATCAACATTATCATATAGACCCTTACACATGACTATATGGTGTCTTCCTTTGTGACATTGATAACAGAAGTTTAATTTGGCATAACAATCCTTTACATTGTGATTACCCAAACACCTGATACATCTGTCAAGTTCCTCCAATCTTTCAACTTTATCATTCCATGAATTGTATGCATTGCAATTCTTAGAAAAATGAGTACCCTTGCAGAAAAGACAATCTCTCTTTTCTTTGACTGGTTTCTTATTAACTGGGCTACTCTTAGGAGGGTACTTATTCTTCTTACCTTGTGGAGAATCATTATTTCTGATTCCTGCTACTTGATATGCACCTATGCAACTCTTTTTAGGAAATGAATTTTGATTATTAACATTGGGATAATTTTTCCCTTTGTGAAACTTGACAGATACCTCAGAGTTATTATGTGTTGCATCTTTAAAATGAGTTAGTTGGCTGGTCTGCAACTGCACAATTAATTCTTGTAGACCTAGTCTTATTTCCTCCAGACCAAAATAACCCTTGTGATATTTGTTCGAGAGTCATTCAAGTGTTTTACAGCTTAATTTATTCTGTACCATGGCACTCAATAACCAGTCTGATTCCTTCAGATTATATTTATTACTTAAAGTTTTGAGAGTGCTCTCCAGTTTAACTCTAAACTGCTGTAAACCTTTGTAAGTGTGATCTGGAGATTTTAAATTAACAATGATATTCACTAGATCCAACCTACTTTGTTCTATATTACCATAAGTGACCTTCAACAAGTCAACTGCTTCCTTGTAAGAGTCATTTACATTGGGAAAGGCTTGTATGAGTATGTGAGCATCTCCTCTTACCTGTCCTTTGAGGTAAAATAATTTAGTTACACAGGCTAGGTCACTCCTGTCATGCACAGCTGCTTTAAAAATTGACCAAAATTCCTCCCAATTTTCTCCAGGATTAAATACAGGTAAACATAGTTCTGGGAGTTTTGGCAAAGACATATTATTTGTTGGAGCAGACTGATTAACTGCCTGGTTTACACATTTTAATTTATTCAAGGCCTGACTTTTACAAGAAAGAATCTTTTCCTCTAATTCATAATACTGATTAATTATGAGATCTACTTCAGTCTCATCTACACAGTTTACTAATAAATCTCCTTCATATTTGTTGTAATATAATTTGTATGAATCATATCTATTACCTAAAGCATCTAAATACAATTTTAAATCATCAGTATTCACAGTTTCTTGATTCATTAATTCCAAACATTTATTGTATGCTTTTGTTACATGACCCTTTCTAGCTTGCAGTGATGCTTTCTTTGCTCTATATTCCATATGTTTGTCTTCTACATTAATTTCCTCATTTTCAGCCATGATGCAATGTATTAAATTCAACTTAATAACACTGATTATGTACTAAATTATGCACTTTATAAAGGTAAATAGTACAACTTACCTTTAAATAAATTCTAGCTACTTGAGCTTAGCAATTACATGTAAAAAATTGTAATATAAATTTTAAATACACATTAATAATGTTAGCTACACTTGAGCTTAGCAATTACACATGTAAGAAATTTATATATAAATTTTAAATGTACATTAATACAAACCTTTAGCCAGCCTTGGCTTATCAAAATTATTATACAAATTAATATAAATCCTTGCCAGAATTTGGCATAGCAAAATTAATATTATACACATTAATATAATTAGTAACACTTGCCTTATCAATTACACATACATTGATATAAATCTTGGCCAGAATTGTCTTATCAAATAAATATTGTAATAATTATAATCCACTACACATTAAGTAAAATTAATATTATACATATTAATATAATTAGCAACACCTGGCTTATCAATTACACATACACTGATATAAATCTTGGCCAGAATTGTCTTATCAAATTAGTATTATACAAATTAATATAAACTTAGCCAGACGAGCTTAGCTTATCAAAATTAATATTGTAATTATTATAATCCACTACACATTAAGTAAATTTGTGAATTTAACATCCACTTCCTTCTGTCATTTCACATATAATTATTAAGTAATTAACTAATTAATTACTTCACTAATTACCTCCGGTTCAAGAAGGACCAACGGGCAAATTAAACATGGAAAATTGCATTTATCTGAATGTAACTAATTATGTACATAACAGTAAATGATAACAAAGATAATTATTATTTATCAATGTTACATAGACAAGTAGGAATTTGGGACACCTAGGTCGCAAAAAATGTCCCCCTTCGATACCTACCACTGTCATAACCACAAGTTGCTCTGGACCTATTAATTAAATGAAATATACATACACCAGGAATACTGGTAAATATATAAATTTGTGGACTGTATATTAAAAATAATAAATGGTTATATATATACACAATTACATAACAGAAGGAAAATATATCTTAATATCACTCACCAATTTGACTGGAGATTAATGTATATCATACTCAGAAAACCTCACTCTAACTAAATCTATGAAAATAATGCCAGCCAGAATTACACACAAATCTAGAGAGCTTATCTGAGGTTCCTGGAGCTGTCTTGTCCAGTCGTCTGATATCTCAAGTTATGCAGGAATGCATATCCACCAATTTCGCCTCCTATTTGAGAGGTGTCAGCACAATTTTAACCTCTAGAGCATGAAAATTTTTTCCCCATTCACCGTTTCTAATACAAATTCAAAACCAAGATGGCCAGTCTCTCGTCTGCGCAGACGCAGGCTTTCCGTTTTCTATGACATAAATATTATTAAATACAGTATGGCCATCTATTTACATATAAATACTGAATTTCTGGAAAATATATACAGTATTTTCCACAACACTCGCCATTGTTGTTTGAATTGAACAGAACGTTAGAGTGAATGGGAAGAATTTTTCGTGCTCTAGAGGTTAAAACTGTGTTGACACCTCTCAAAAAGGAGGCGAAATTGTTGGATGTGCATTCCTGCATAACTTGAGATATCAGGCGACTGGACAAGACAGCTCCAGGAACCTCAGATAAGTCATATCTATATTTATGTTTATAGTTCTGGCCAGTGTTATTATCATAAATGTAGACAGTGAGGTTTTCTGGGTATAATACACCTTAATCTCCAGTCAAACTGGTGAGTGATATTAAGATATTTTCCTTCTGTTATATAAATGTGTGTATATATAATCCTTTTTTTAATTTTAATATACAGTCCACAAATTTATATATTTACCAGTATTCCTGGAGATGTATAATTCATTTAATTAATAGGTCCAGAGCAACTTGTGGATATGACAGTGGTAGGTATCGAAGGGGGACATTTTTTGCGACCTAGGTGTCCCAAATTCCTACTTGTCCAACTGATAAATAATAATTATCTATGCTCATTTACTGTTATGTATATAATGATACATTCAGATAAATGCAATTTTCCACACTGCCAGAGATACTAGTAACCCAGCTGGAGCCAGGCAGTAGTGACATCCAAGAGTCTACTTCAAAATTTAAATACCAAAGTTCATACATAGCTTAATACTACATTGTAGTATAAATACCTGCATAAAACTATATTGCCTTACACCATATTGTAACATTCTCATACTGTAAGCTACTTTCACCAACGCTCAATATTATATTCCAATAATATAACTTAAATATTTACTACTGATATACACAACCTGCAAAATACTTTCAAATTGTCTCAATGTAATATCCCCAGATTGTAACTTGAGTTAACTTACTCTCTGTTTTAAATAAAAACAGATGTACAACTTAAAATATAATCAATTTCTCTAGTACATATTAAGTAGTCTGTAAGCCTTTAATTTAGTCTGCCCATAATGCCATGGCATGATAGTGGCTCTTTGTACTGTAACTCATTATTGTAACTACAGAATCTCAGTGTAAACTTGCAAAGAAATAAAAATTGTATTGTACAGTATTGTATTGTATCCTGCATGACAGAATGATAGGTGGACTGACTGCTGTTAATCTTCCTCAGTCTCAAGTCACTGAAGTTCTTTTCGTATTATATTGTTCTTAAATTGCTAACTGGCAACCTAAGATTGTACTCTACTCACCAGTTCTATCATGCATGTGATGGAATCCACAAAAAGTGTACTCTGACTCCACTTTCCACAATCTTACCTTAGGAGTTAAGAGTATTTAGTAAGTTTATTTAGGCACAGGTATACACAAGTACAATTATCATACATACGTAGTGTAAATTACCTAGGATAATTAAAGTCAGACTTATTTCCATTGGGATCCTAAAGAATAAGCTAGAGTTAAAGTGTCAATCTTTGATACATGGACGCATTTGAGTGCAGGGAGTATGACAAACACTTCAGTTTGAAGGGTTTGTTATGCGCCCAGTTATTAATGAGTGCTCCAATTTCTTTATGAGAGCCATTGCTCAATATGACAGCAGCGCTACCAGCTGCACCAGTGGACTGGTGAACAGAACCATCAACATACATAATTTGTGAAAGAATGTTCTGTGTGAGTAAGGCATCAATACAGCTTAAGGTATCCTGATGATAATAATAATAATAATAATAATAATTATTATTATTATTATTATTGCTATACGTACATGTACAAGGTATACAGGCCTAGCTGACATCAGTGACATGAAAGCCGCTTGTTATGCAGAGTATTTCGGGCAAATTAGGACAGTTTTGTCCCCAGGATGCTACCCACACCAGTCGACTGACACCAGGTACCTATTTTACTGACAGGTGAACAAGGACAGCAGGTGTCTTAAGGAAACACGTCCTACTGTTTCCACCCATACCTGGAATCAACCCCCGAACTTCAGTGTGTTAGCCGAGTGCGCTAGCGATTGAGCTACGGGACACTTGGCTTGTTGGCGAAGCTTTTGTTGTGATTTGAGTTTTTTTTTTCTTAGGGGTAGGGATAGATTTAGATTTTGCCACCGAAATGGCTAGTTTATTGTGCACCCCATATCCATCCTGTGGACGGTAGCGCGAGAGCATATGGATACACAAAAGGCCTAGGAACTAGGCCCCAAAGGGTTAACAGGAATATATATGGATTTATATCTACATATCTATAGTTCACTTATCTGTTACAAGCAAATTTAGGAAATTTGCTTAGTATATCTGGTATCTTATTTTCATTAATAAGATATCTTGACATGTCACATAGGTTATTATACTGTCTGTCTCTGTATTCCTCAATAAGTGGACAATTAAGCACATAGTGTTCAAGACAGTGACCATATGCCTGATCACATAATTTACATTTAGTTTGATCATCATCTGTGTGTCTCCCAAACTGCCAGAAGTACTTGTAACCAAGCCTAAGCCTGGCTACTACAACATCAGTCAGTCTGTTCACATTGCAAGTTGCTCCATAAACATACTTATCTACGTTCATGTTATCATAGTGGGTTATAGATCTACTCAGGCTTCTAACTGCATTCCTATAACAATCATTTTCATTATTTACTTCTCTCCTAATATTATTCCTAATGCTAGACACAGTTATACCAAAGTTATATTCTACATTCTCCTTCTCGATACTCTTCTTGGCTAACATATCAACTTTATCATGAAGGAGTAATCCAATGTGTGATGGGATCCATAGCAATTGTACATTAATTCCTTTGTCCCTAATTTTTGAGTATCTATACCTGGCTTCCCCAATGAGCATGTTGTTGGAGTCATTATATGAGCCAAGAGCCTTCAATGATGACATAGAATCAGTAATGATGATAGAGTCAAGCTCAGTGTCATAGGTTAGCTTTAGCGCCATTAGGATTGCAAACAATTCAGTTTGCAGTGTAGACGCCCAGTTGTTAATTCTTATACCTAACTCAACAAATTTATTATCGTTCTTAACTAGGGAGGTGGCAACAAGAGCAGATGCAGCCCTGCCAGAAGACTCCTGTTTAGATCCATCAGTGTATATAACTTGTGATAACTTGTTACTACCAGCTAGGTGAGAAATTTCTTCTTGAGCAGTTGCTCTAACAAGAGATTTAAGGAAGGGATTACTAGCAATGAGCTTCTTGGGAGGGACTTGTAGGTATGTGATATTAAATGAACACATCTTCCATGGAGGGGTGAAATGCTCTTGTTGCCTACAGTGATACAGTTCATGCAGGTTATAAAACTTAATGCAATTGCACGTTTTCACAATCCATTTAGATCTGTGTGTATTTACCTCTAGACACTTGGTAAGATTCACTGTGACAGTGTCTGGTTCGTTTCTCAACATTCTAATACCGAGTACAGTGTTAATTTCAACAATCCTATCACTGATACTAGAAATACCAAGCTCCTTCCTCATGTTAAGAACTTCTGTAGATCTGGGACAGCCAAGAATAATCCTGAGAGCTTCATTTTGCATTAACTCCAAGGGTCGGAGAGAACTTTCTCTAGCTAATATCAACATGGGAGCAGCATAATCAATTAAGGACCTAACATAGGCTATGTACATCATTCTCACGATTCTCACATTTGCACCATAGTTGGGATTGTAGCCAGCAACAGCTTTGAGAGCATTTAGCCTAGCTTTACATTTCTTGTTTAGTTGTGGTATAGTGGATTTGTTAAAGAGTACATCTACACCAAGATATCTTTAAGTTTTAACGTAGCTAATGATTTCACCCTGCAAATAGATGGGTGGGGGATGTCGTTTGTTTGTTAATATCTTAGTTTTAGAGGAAGATATTATGAGGCCTAGTCGATTACAAATTGCTTGAACTTCATTAAGAATGGTATTCATCTTCTTATGCCCTGTTGTATGGATCATGATATCATCAGCATAGCTTATAGCTATATGTTTAGGTGAGGCAGGTAGAGCATTTAGGAGAGCATTAATCAGAATATTAAATAGCATGGGACTAAGAACTCCTCCCTGCGGTGTACCTAAAGACATTTCTTTAGAATCACTTCTGAAACCTTGGTAAAGGACAGAGGATACTCTATTTGACAGGTATCCTATTATCCAGCAGAGTAAGCTACCACCAATATTCATTTTGGCTAGTTCATGTAGTATAACGGTTCTGTTCGCAATATCAAATGCAGATTTTAGATCAAGAAAAGTGGTAAAACTAGTAGAGGTGTGTGCAGTGAGAAAGGTGGAAATACAGTTCTGCACACTTTTACCTTTCATGAACCCATAGAGGTAGGGGGAAAGTTGATGTCTGATTCTGTAGTACAGTCTGTTAAGCATCATTCTTTCAAAAGTTTTACAAAGACAACTAGTTAAGGAGATCGGCCTAAATGTATCAGGCTGTTGGGGCTTAGGGATAGGCACAATGAGACTATTGGTCCAGGAAGTAGGAAGAACGCCCTCAATGTAACTGAGATTATACAGTGCCAACAAAGGGTTATCAGGCACGTGCCTTAGAGTTCTGAGAATATCATAGGTTATACCATCCTCTCCAGGAGCAGTTGATCGACCTTTGGTTAATGCATTATCTAATTCATACTCGGTAAAGAGGCAATCACTCTCATCAATATTTTGGCTCATAAAATTAATCAGTTTCAACATTTCTTCAGAAGTACTCTCTAAATTTTTTCTAATATGAGATGGAAGGCTTTCATGCCTGGATGTTTTGGACCAGTCATTTATGAGGTCATTTGCTTTTTCAAGAGGAAAGGGATGAGCAACATTGCCAGTCTTTTTCCTGGTTATTTTATTTATACCTTTCCAAGCCAAACTCAAAGGGGTGGACCTATTTAATCCACTAACAAACTGTTCCCATTCCTGTTGCCTAAGTTCTTCCTTTCTATTCCTTGCATTTGTTAGTGCAGCTTGGAACGTTCTGAGCAGGTCTGGGGTTCTACATTCACGGTATGCTTTACCAATCCTCCTAGCTGCATGTGTTAGATTGCGCAGCTGTGGATCATTATAGTATTTACATTGGTTTTTATTGTTATTTATAGTGGAGGGTTTTTGTTTCCTATTCCTGCCCACTTGGTCTGTGAGAACACTCTCAATAGTGGTAATTAAATCATCATTAAATTTTTGTGTGCCAATGGGCTCGTAATTCTTATACCATTGATCCAAGTGGTTAATAAAGTTGTCTCTGTGTTCTGGTTTGAGAATAAGTTTCCTCCTTCTGTATTTAGCTCCTTGATTGCTGGAGATGTGATCAAGATTGACAGTTGTTAGTCTTGGGAAGTGATCAGATAGAAGATCATCAACTATGACAGAGTCATGCATCGTATATGATGTATTAAATCCAAGACACAGATCTAGTATGCCACCATATATGTGAGTAGGCTCAGTAGTGCCCACAATTCGAACATTATCATGCTCATTTAGCAATCTCACTAGTTTAGTTCCATTGGTGTTTGTTATAGACCAACCAATATTCTTATGTCTGGCATTAAAATCTCCAAGAATGATGGTAGGTTCACTATTGATGCGATCTGGTAAAGCATCAGGTCGAAGCTGGTTCGCTGGGGCATAGAGATTAAAAATGTTTATGGAAAAATCGCCTGCATATACTTTGACACCATGATACTGCATGTTAACTCGACTCTGCAAGGAAAGGAGTGAATGTGGCAAGCTCTTTCTGACATACATCACACAACAGTTGGTTGACCTTAGGTTATAAGCTGCATATCCAGGCAAGTTTGTTGGAGGTGCTCCATCTTTCAATCTACATTCCTGCAAATAGATGACATCAATATTCTTGGTTGCACTAATATGATGTAAGTCAGGCAACCGCTTCCTGATGGAAGCAATGTTCCATGAAAAGATTTGTAATGTATCCATTGTAGTGAGTTATTACAATCTCTTGCTCATAAGATGGTAAAACTATTATGCTTTGACTACAGTGTGCAGATACTTAAGAGCAAATAGCATAGTTTGTATGTCTTTATCTTCAGGACCTTTATTTTTAAGCATTTTTCGGCATTTTGGCAGCCAGTGATAAGGCAATTTTTGAAGGCAAGAGTTATGGGCTTCTTTCTCACAAATTGCTGGAAGCTGAACGGAGATTGCTGCACTTTTGACATCATCACCATGCTCAAGAGCATCATCCTGATTACATATATTTATTAAACTTGTCAGGATCTGTTCAAGATGCTCAATTTTTTTCTGGAAAGTTGTTATAATATGAGGAAGGTCAGGCGAATCCAATGCCTCTCCGGAGGATGGCACTTCTGGGTTAGTGCTTTCTTTAACACCTATCACCTTAACAGGTACCATGGTTACATTAGTGTTCTCTGTTTCATCATTCATTGCAGGTAGGACCTGTGCATCTGACTCATCTCCAATTTCCAGGGAGGTTACCTGTGTGGTGTCCGTCTGACTGTTGTAGTTGTGTGTATTGGGAGAAATGACAAACTCATCCCCATATTCAGGTGTAGCCATAAGTATCTGTAGTGGCAGACCAGTAGTTCCATATGTGCTAGCAGGGATGGCTAGCTCCTCCACAGCTGGTGTGTGTGATGGCATTCTGGTATCACCAGAATCCTTTGCAGTGAGGTGGGGTTCTTGCACACTTTGCAGAGGTTCAGTCTCAGATCTGGCTGTGGTAGACTGGATGGCCCCATCCTCATTTAAAGGACTGTTATCAGGTTTACATCGAAGGTTGTTTGGGTTCTGACTGCAGTCCTTGTGGGAAACTGTAACCCCAACTTCTTTACAGTTAATACACTTAAATTTTCGGCTGTCAGGGCCTACTGTGCATTCTCTAGTGGAATGTTTCCCAACACACTTACCACACCAAGAATGTAGTATTCCACAGTCTACTGCAACATGGCCATAGTGCTGGCATTTGTAACACCTACGTTTAGGGGGTAGGTACACTTCGATGTTTAGGAAACGTAAACCATGCACCCAGATATTCCGGGGGAGGGGCACAGGACCTACCCAACTGGCAATAATTTGGGATTTTCCTTTAAGTCTTTTAGGCTTGATGATATGCTCACTTAGAGTCAGATGGGATGGGTCCATGCAGAGAGGATATCCAAAGATTATGATACTGACCCATTTTTTAAAGTGGTGAGTGTCTGATGAAGGTCGGAGCAGCTTAATATCCCCATAAGGTGTACTAAGTAGATCATTAATCAGCTCTTTATTCTGTTCCACAAACACAAAGTTGTGTGTGTTTTTCCTAAATTGGATCCTTGAGTTAGGA